>NC_064627.1:287968895-288271925 GCF_023864275.1 Schistocerca cancellata
TCCGACCTACCCGCACCACGTGATTAATAAACTTTTAATAATAAAACGTCGCGCGCGTAACGACAAGGCACACACTGGAACTATTATTATCGCGCCAGTGCTGCCAGCTGATTTGACAACAACGGAGACATTGGACCACCGCCGTAGCTGCAATATTAATGAAACAGGAGGATCCATCATTATCTTCAAACCACGAACCAGGATTAACTTCACACATCGTCCGCTCGGACCACCGCTGACGTCATCGCACTGCCTGCAGCAACAGTTAAGACATTAAAAGAAAATTATTACGCTCTTTCTCATTTCAAAATTAAAGACAATTGCAGTTAAATTATCTATTTTAAAAACACTGTCACAATATCAAGGTTCAATTTTGCTTAGTTCCAATAAATATTCTTTCCATTATTTCATCTTGTTGACAGTGTTGAAAACCCGCCAAATTAAAGTTCAATTAATCATTTTCTTTCAAAATTCTTCTCAGACTTTTGCTGCTCATCATAATTTTATTTTAACGTTTGTGTGTAACTTCTTTTGGAGGGAGTACATATTCTATTTTTTGTGTCGTAAAATTAGCTACCATAAAATAACTTATATTACCAGCTGATGCTGTCCGCCATTACTGCTTGAAAACTGACCAATAGTATTTTGCACCTATTTTCTCATTGGCTGTCAGCTTCAAAACAAAATTACGTATTTCGTGGGCATCTAGCAGATGCGCGATGTCTATGTAAGCTCCTATAATAATTTTTTTTTTACTTTTGCAGGTTTACTGGAATTATATTGACTTTAATTGTTCATTTGGCCCCCGTTAAAGTGATTTATCGCGTCTATATAATAATTGTGCTGAATTACCTAATTTACTTTTAATTACGTAAACACTGGCATACCATATTTAGATTAAAATTGACATCTTATTGGCCCCACATAAGACTCTGCACGTTCTGACAAAGACTATGCCAAATTTTTTTTTTCGTCCATGACTAACAGGGGTAGTCAGATTCCTTGTATAGGCCATGTTTTATAATTTAAAAGGATTTTTTTTCATAACGAGTTTCCTTACAAGTACGATTGTACCTCCGTCAACAGTCTGCAGTGAGGGAACTTCAGTGGGTAAATACTGTAGGGAAAGACTGGAGAAATCCAACAAGTGCTACACTGAGATCAAAAGGATGGGACAAATGACAAAATCGTTCAAAATGGCTCTGAGCACTATGGGACTTAACATCTGAGGTCATCAGTCCCCTAGAACTTAGGACTACTTAAACATAACTAACCTAAGGACATCACACACATCCATGCCCGAGGCAGGATTCGAACCTGCAACCGTAGCGGTCACGCGGTTCCAGACTTAAGCGCCTAGAACCGCTCGGCCACAGCGGCCGGCGACAAAAATCGTCTCGGGCCTCACGAAAGCATTCAGAAGACTAACGACACTTACAAATAGAAAGAAAAACTGAAACTTTATGATACCACGTGTAAAAACTGCCTAGATGGAGGGAGCTCCGCGGTAGTCATTTGCGTCAGAGTGTTGCGTTTAATATATCGGCCAGCGCTCTCTCGCAGCAGAAGCCTCGGAGTCGTTTTCCCCGAGCAGCCGGCAGACGGGGCGCAGCTGCACTGCCAGCTCCGTTCCAAATGAGGGACGTGTGCTCGCATAATGCACGAGTGAGTGCGGCTGACAGCGGCGGACCCGCCTCGGGTGACGGGAAGCGGGCCGCGCGCTCCGCACTATTGTCCGTTTCGCGAGTATCCTCTGCCTAGCGGATCCCGCTGTTCTCATTGTCGGCAGGTGGCGTCTCTCGCATTGTCTCGCGTACGAACGGAGGCAAGGTAAACGCACCGCAGAGGCATTTAGACATCGAGGTACATGTTGAACGCAAG
This sequence comes from Schistocerca cancellata, assembly GCF_023864275.1. Lineage (NCBI taxonomy): Eukaryota > Metazoa > Arthropoda > Insecta > Orthoptera > Acrididae > Schistocerca > Schistocerca cancellata. The sequence continues at coordinate 287,970,777 of NC_064627.1, forward strand.
CTGGGCCGCTGTTAAAGGCTCAGCCACACGAAGCGCCCGCATTCTGCCGCGGTCCCGCTGTGCTTTCGCATCTCAATGATATGCCCCTGCCAAACAGGAGACGCGCAAAGACTAATAGAAACGAATGTGGTTAAAAAGTCTAAAACGCTATAAAAGAAGTAAGAGACACTATGACATAAAATTTTACTTCCTCCCAATCTCACCCAGGGTCACCTGTACAATGACTAGAAATCTACTCTGTAGGAATCAGCAAGGGTTTCGAAAAAGACGATCGTGTGGAACCTAGCTCGCGCTACTCGTCCACGAGACTCAGAGGGCCGTTGACACGGGTTCCCAGGTAGATGCCGTGTTTCTTGACTTCCGCAAGGCGTTCGATGCAGTTCCCCACAGTCGTTTAATGAACAAAGTAAGAGCATGTGAACTATCAGACCAATTGTGTGATTGGATTGAAGAGTTCCTAGATAACAGAACGCAACATCTCATTTTCAATAGAGAGAAGTCTTCCGAAGTAAGAGTGATTTCAGGTGTGCTGCAGGGGAGTGTCGTAGGACCGTTGCTATTCACAATATACATAAATGACCTTAAGGATAACATCGGAAGTTCACTGAGGCTTTTTGCGGATGATGCTGTCGTATATCGTGAGGTTGTAACAATGGAAAATTGTACTGAAATGCAGGAGGATCTGCAACGAACTGACGCATGGTGCAGGGAATGACAATTGAATCTCAGTGTAGACAAGTGTAATGTGCTGCGAATACATAGAAAGAAAGATTCTTTATCATTTAGCTACAATATAGCAAGTCAGCAACTGGAAGCAGTTAATCCCATAAATTATCTGGGAGTAGTCATTAGGAGTGATTTAAAATTGAATGACCATAGCCGGCCGAAGTGGTGGAGCGGTTCTAGGCGCTACAATCTGGAACCGGGCGACCGCTACGGTCGCAGGTTCGAATCCTGCCTCGGGCATGGATGTGTGTGATGTCCTTAGGTTAGCTAGGTTTCAGTAGTCCTAAGTTCTAGGGGACTGATGACCTCAGCAGTTAAGTCCCATAGTGCTCAGAGCCATTTTTTTGAATGACCATATAAAATTAATCGTCCGTAAAGCAGATGCCAGAAAGATTCATTAGAAGAATCCTAAGGAAATGCAATCCGAAAACAAGGGAAGTAGGTTACAGTACACTTGTTGGCCCATTGCTTGAATACTGCTCACCGGTGTGGGATCCGTACCAGATAGGGTTGATAGAAGAGATAGAGAAGATCACGCCCGGGTTCCCGGGTTCGATTCCCGGCGGGGTCAGGGATTTTCTCTGCCTCCTGATGGCTGGGTGTTGTGTGCTGTCCTTAGGTTAGTTAGGTTTAAGTAGTTCTAAGTTCTAGGGGACTGATGACCATAGATGTTAAGTCCCATAGTGCTCAGAGCCATTTGATAGAGAAGATCCAACAGAGAGCAGCGCGCTTCGTTACAGGATCATTTCTTAATCGCGAAAGTGTTACCTAGATGATAGATCAACTCCAGTGGAAGCCTCTGCAAGAGAGACGCTCAGTAGCTCGATACGAGCTTTTGTTGAAGTTTCGAGAACGTACCTTCACCGAGGAGTCAAACAGTATATTGCTCCCTCCTACGTATATCTCGCGAAGAGACCATGAGGATAAAACCAGAGAGATTAGAGCCCACACAGAGGCATACCGACAATCTTTCTTTCCACGAACAATACGAGACTGGAATAGAAGGGAGAACCGATAAAGGTACTCAAAGTACCCTCCGCCACACACCATCAGGTGGCTTGCGGAGTATGGATGTAGATGTAGACACTATCTCATACCTTCTAAGATAGCGTAAAATCATTCAGATGTTCGTAAACTGTCAGCTATACATATTTAAGACAACAGGAAAGTCCGCCTTCGTAGCTGAAGGTTCAGGGCGGCTAATTGCCGTTCGGCGTACCCGTCTTCGATTCCCGATATTATGTGATGTTACAGCTGAGCGTGACCGTACCTATAAACAGATAGTTCCCCACAGGATCAAATGAGTTTAACTAAAGGTGTCATGCAGTGGATCTACATCTACATCTACATGGATATTCTGCGTGTCTGCCTGGCAGAGGGACCTTCGAACCACCTTCACAATTTTATTTTACTCCAATCTCATACAACAAGCGGAAGAAACGAGCACTTATATCTTTCCGTGCGAGCTCTAATTTCCCTTATTTTATCATGGTGATCCTCCCTATGGAGGGTCGGCATCAACAAAATATTTTCGCATTCAGAAGAGAAAATTGGTGATTGAAATTTCGTGGGAAGATACTGCCGCAACAAAAAACGCCTTTGTTTGGATGATGTCCACCCTAAATCTTGTATCATGTCAGTGACTCTCTCTCCCCTATTGCGCGATGATACAAAACGTGCTGCCCTTCTTCAGGCTTTCTCGATGTACGCCGTCAATCCTATCTGGTAAGGGTCCCACACCGCGCAGCAGTATTCTAAAAGAGAACGGACAAGCGTAATGTAGGCAGTCTCTTTATTAGATTTGTTACATTTTCTCAGTGTCCTGCCTATAAAACGGAGTCATTGGTTTGCCTTCCACACAACATTTTCTATGTGTTCCTTCCGATTCAATTTGTTCGTAATTGTGATTCCTAGATATTTGGTTGAATTTACGACCTTTAGATTTATCTTATAACCGAAGTTTAACAGATTCCTTTTAGCACTCATGTGATCGACCTCACACTTTTCGTTATTTAGAGTCAACTGTAAATTTTTGCACAGTACAGCTATCTTTTCTAAATCGGTTTGCAATTTGTTTTGTTTTTCTGATGACTTTACTAGCCGATAAACGACAGCATCATCTGCAAACAACCTAAGACGGGCTCCTAGATCGTTTATGTGGATAAGGAACAGCAAAGGGCCTATAACACTACCTGGAGGAAAGCCAGAAATCACATCTGTTTTACTCGATGACTTTATGTCAATTACTAGGAACTGTGGCCTCTCTGACAGGAAATCACGAATCCAGTTACATAACTGAATGTTTTGAAAATTGCTGTGATCAGCAAATGTACTTAATGACAATGTCACAAATTTCCAGTCACCATGTTGCAAACAGAAATTAATATTCTTTAACTAGTTTTCAACGCCAACTATGGGCGCTTTCTTCAGAAGAAACTGTCACCTTACATGTGGTTAAAAGGATATTTGAGCGACATCGCTCTAGTCAAAACATTAAAACCCCAATTAAAACATTTTCCACCTTAATATATAACAGGTACAGTCAAAATTTTAAAGCAATATATAAATATGCCACTAAGGGCACTGCACTTGTATAGGACACGAATGAGTAACAGCGAACCGCAGTTACTCACGCACAGCCACAACAGAAATTTGAAATGACCTCGGGGAAGATCAGTTTGGATTCCGTAGTAATGTTGGGCACGTGAGGCAATACTGACCCTACGACTCTTCTTAGAAGAAAGATTAAGGAAAGACAAACCTACGTTTCTAGCATTTGTAGACTTAGAGAAAACTTTTGACAATGTTGACTGGAATACTCTCTTTCAAATTCTGAAGGTGGCAGGGGTAAAATACAGGGAGCGAAAGTCTATTTACAATTTGTACAGAAATCAGATGTCAGTTATATGAGTCGAGGCCCATGAAAGGGAGGCAGTGGTTGGGAAGGGAGTGAGACAGGGTTGTAGCCTCTCCCCGATGCTATTCAATCTGTATATTGAGCAAGCAGTAAAGGAAACAAAGGAAAAGTTCGTAGTAGGTATTAAAATCCATGGAGAAGAAATAAAAACTTTGAGGTTCGCCGATGACATTTTAATTCTGTCAGAGACAGCAAAGGACTTGGAAGAGCAGTTGAATGGAATGGACAGTGTCTTGAAAGGAGGGTATAAGATGAACATCAACAAAAGCAAAACGAGGATAATGGAATGTAGTCGAATTAAGTCGGGTGATGCTGAGGGAATTAGATTAGGAAATGAGACACTTAAAGTAGTAAAGGAGTTTTGCTATTTGGGGAGCAAAATAACTGATGATGGTCGAAGTAGAGAGGATATAAAATGTATACTGGCAATGGCAAGGAAAGCGTTTCTGAAAAAGAGAAATTTGTTAACATCGAGTATAGATTTAAGTGTCAGGAAGTCGTTTCTGAAAGTATCTGTATGGAGTGTAGCCATGTACGGAAGTGAAAAATGGACGATAAATAGTTTAGACAAGAAGAGAATAGAAGCTTTCGAAATGTGGTGCTACAGAAGAATGCTGAAGATTAGGTGGGTAGATCACATAACTAATGAGGAGGTATTGAATAGAATTGGGGAGAAGAGGAGTTCGTGGCACAACTTGACTAGAAGAAGGGATCGGTTGGTAGGACATGTTCTGAGGCATCAAGGGATCACCAATTTAGTACTGGAGGGCAGCGTGGAGGGTAAAAATCGTAGAGGGAGGCCAAGAGATGAATACACTAAGCAGATTCAGAAGGATGTAGGCTGCAGTAGGTACTGGGAGATGAAGAAGCTTGCACAGAATAGGTTAACATGAAGAGCTGCATCAAATCAGTCTCAGGACGAAGACCACAACAACACAACATGATGTACATAGAGTGTAGGAGAAATGTTGAGGCTGCTGTTGCCTTGTATGCCGAGCGTTTTCCGGAGAAAGATTGCTCTCGTTCGTTCTTTTACAAGGTTGCGAACGCCTTTATGTGTGATGTCAGGTCGACAAAAGAAAGCGTACAAGAGTGTTACAGGAGAAGCTTATGAAATAGCTATACTAGGGGCAGTGCACGACAATCCACGGATAAGAACACGGAATTACACCGCAATTCTGGTACGTCCGTAGACAGAATTGTCACAATACTGCATCGTCATAGTATCACCTATACCATGGGTTATAGCATCAAGAATTTCATGGCACCAGTTTCCATAATCTGTACTCTCAGTTACATTCCATGTCTTCCAAGCCCAGACGTTTGCATCAGGGAATGATTCAAGGCCACTGTAGTCAGCATGGTTGCTCCATACTACAGCCAAGGTCAGCCATGTACTGCCTCCAAACACAGCAGACACATCACAGGTGAATTGCATTCGTAGTCCACGACATACATTCGGACCACCCATGAGCTATTGCTTATTAAATTGTCCAGCCAAGTCAATATGTATTGCCCTCAATGACTTATAGACAGGCACACTGTGCCACCAGCAGCCGGCCGAAGTGGCCGTGCGGTTAAAGGCGCTGCAGTCTGGAACCGCAAGACCGCTACGGTCGCAGGTTCGAATCCTGCCTCGGGCATGGATGTTTGTGATTTCCTTAGGTTAGTTAGGTTTAACTAGTTCTAAGTTCTAGGGGACTAATGACCTCAGCAGTTGAGTCACATAGTGCTCAGAGCCATTTGAACCATTTTTTTGTGCCACCAGCGACGACGATATCCACGTCGCAAAGGCATTGCAGAGGCACGTTAACTCCATGCACGTTATATGGGCCAAAGTAGGGAACAATAATTGTAAAATAAAGATCACTGGTGACTGTGTGTTCTATTATAAACAGTAAAAATTCCTTATCTCCTTCCCTTATCACTCCCATCTTTCTACTTTAAAAAAGAATTCATTTATGTACGCTTTAGCGTGTGGTTACGCGCTAGGCGTAGGGTGACCTGTCAGGAAGGTCGCAGTTCGTAGTAATAGACGGCAAATCATCGAGTAAAACTGAAGTGATATCAGGTGTTCCCCAGGGAAGCGTTCTGGGACCTCTGCTGTTCCTGATCTATATAAATGACCTGGGTGACAATCTGAGCAGTTCTCTTAGGTTGTTCGCAGATGATGCTGTAATTTACCGTCTAGTAAGGTCATCCGAAGACCAGTATCAGTCGCAAAGCGATTTAGAAAAGATTGCTGTATGGTGTGGCAGGTGGCAGTTGACGCTAAATAACGAAAAGTGTGAGGTGATCCACATGAGTTCCAAAAGAAATCCGTTGGAATTCGATTACTCGATAAATAGTACAATTCTCAAGGCTGTCAATTCAATTAAGCACCTGGGTGTTACAATTACGAACAACTTCAGCTGGAAAGACCACACAGATAATATTGTGGGGAAGGCGAGCCAAAGGTTGCGTTTCATTGGCAGGACACTTAGAAGATGCAACAAGTCCACTAAAGAGACAGCTTACACTACACTCGTTCGTCCTCTGTTAGAATATTGCTGCGCGGTGTGGGATCCTTACAAGGTGGGATTGACGGGGGGACATCGAAAGGGTGCAAAAAAGGGCAGCTCGTTTTGTGTTATCACGTAATAGGGGAGAGAGTGTGGCAGATATGATACGCGAGTTGGGATGGAAGTCATTAAAGCAAAGACGTTTTTCGTCGCGGCGAGATCTATTTACGAAATTTCAGTCACCAACTTTCTCTTCCGAATGTGAAAATATTTTGTTGAGCCCAACCTACATAGGAAGGAATGATCATCAAAATAAAATAAGAGAAATCAGAGCTCGAACAGAAAGGTTTAGGTGTTCGTTTTTCCCGCGCGCTATTCGGGAGTGGAATGGTAGAGAGATAGTATGATTGTGGTTCGATGAACCCTCTGCCAAGCACTTAAATGTGAATTGCAGAGTAGTCATGTAGATGTAGATGTAGAAACGGGACTTAGTCTCTGGCGCTGCTGGCCCGGCTCCCTAGTATTACAGTGTGTTAACATGCCCTGCAATGCCTTTGCAATGTGGATTTCGTCGTCGCTGGCGGCGCAGTGTTCCTGTGTATAAGTTGGGTTGGCTTGGGTTGTTTTGGGGAAGCAGACCAGACAGCGAGGTCATCGGTATCATCGGATTAGGGAAGGACGGGGAAGGAAGTCGGCCGTGCCCTTTGAAAGGAGCCATCCCGGCATTTGCCTGGAGCGATTTAGGGAAATCACGGAAAACCTAAATCAGGATGGTCGGACGTGGGATTGAACCATCGTCCTCCCGAATGCGAGTCCAGTGTCTAACCACTGCGCCACCTCGCTCGGTCCTGTGTATAAGTCATTGAGGGCAATAGATATTGACTTGGCTGGACAATTTGATAAGCAACAGCTCATGGGTGGTCCGAATGTTTTTCGTGGACTACGAATGCAATTCACCTGTGATGTGTCTGCTGTGTTTGCAGGCAGTACATGGCTGACCTTGGCTGTAGTATGGGGCAACCATGCTGACTACGGTGGCCTTGAAGCATTCCCTGATGCAAACATCTTGGCTTGGAAGACATGGAGTATAATTGAGAGTACAGGTCTACTCGCTAAAGTTCCCTATGGCACTTTGGTGCCAGACAATCCAAAAATGGGCATGTCAACAAACTGAAACGACCCACACGTTCTTTGACGAGGTATTATTTTCCGATGAGTCTACATTCACAAAACTTGGTAGCGTTGACCGGCGTAACATGGAGCGTAGACAATCCCCACTGGTTACGACAAGCTGACCATCAACATAATTAGTCGGTTAACGTATGGTGTGGCATCATGGGCAACAAACTCATTGGTCCGTATTTTATAGACGACACGCTGAATGGACGCAAATATCGAACGCTTTTGGAGCAGGAACTACCGGTACTGTTGCAGGATGTTGCCCAGGACGTTCGATAACTTACGTAGTTTCAGCACGACGGTTGCCCAGCACATTACGCAACTGAAGCACGGAAGGTATTAGACCGTGTTTACACTGGTCGGTGGATCGGGAGAGGTGGTCCTATTAATTAGCCCACAAGGTCGCCGGATTTTACGTTGTCGGATTTCTTTCTGTGGGGATAATTAAAAGAAAATGTGTACCAGCAAGTGCCAACAGGCCGTGATGAAATGGTCGGCCGCATCAGAAACGCCTGTGCTGATATTCCCGCAAATATGCTTTTGTCTTGTGTACGGTCATTTGAAAAGCTGACCACTAAGTGTATTAAGTTGGCGACACTACGTTTGAACACTTACTCTAATTGGAAAAGCAGAGGAGCGTTCGCATCGAGCCACGGCCACAGTGGCACGTCGAGTGGTCCCTTGTTCAATATATCGGAGGAATACAACGTTGCGAATGGGTTTTCCAATCAGAAGTTAAGAAATACTGGCCTGTCATACCCTGACAGCTTGGATGTTAGGTCCCACGTGCCATTGGATATTCAAGGGCGATTGAGTACCATGTCTTAAATTACGATTGTGTACTCATTTATATTCCTCCGATGACAGCACCATCTGTGCGAAACGAAGAAAACGCTTCAGACAAAACATATGTAGATTTTGCTGTAGTATCGTAATCTGCTATAAAAATACGGGGGTTCCCAATGAACATTGCCATCTGCCCTCCCTCCTACAGGTTGGGGGGAGGGGGAGGGCGGGGTGAGTGTGCCATCACTGAATGTCCCGGTCCGAGAAGACAAACTAATAGGATAATTGGAACCGTAACTTTGTTTGATCCGATGTGTGGTTTTCGAGATATTTCAATGGCTTCAGTTAAATTAAACACCCTGTGGGTGCCACTTGAGAGCTACCACCCTACACACGGCCACCGGACGGCGACCGAAGCGCCAGCAGAGGTCGCTACACCAACAGATTTCTTTTCAGTGTCCACCACATGCCAGAAAGTGAGACCAATTGTATCCTGGCACCGAGTGTTGTACTTAGGACGGTGCACAGTCCCTAAGCAGGCAGTTCGCTCCAAGTTGCTTCCTGACCCAGGTGTCGGATTTTTATGCATTTCTTCAAGCAGGAACTCACTTTGGAGCCGCCACAACGATGACACAAAGCTTCGCGTTAGTGTTTTTGCAAGTGGACTTGTATGACTTCTGGACTTTGTTTTCATCTGCGATACACTGCACTTTGCGGTGTTGTCGTCACACTGGAACCTTAATATTGGGCTGTCCTTTTGGCACTTTAATTTGAGCTGGAATCTCAACATCTTAGCTTGGGACTGTCCTTTCAGGATTTGAACTTTTTAGCGTGGTGCTAAGGACAATTACTAGTTTGTAAAATTTGTCGACAGGGTTTGCTTCGTTCTAGAAACCTGCCTCCAGATAATTTTTATGTTAATTCCTTACTATCACAAGCTTCACCGAATTTAGTTTTGAACTGAGATGTTGCTAGTCCCGTCTGTATTCTAATTCTGGCAGCTTGTGCGAAGACTTCAGTTCTGAAACTTTGTTTGAGTGCTTGAAATATCACCGGACTTCTGCTGCAGTACTTGTATCCCACGTTTCCTCTTTACGGTTTCAGACTGTTGCACATTTAAATGTTAAAAAGTCGTTAAAACACTGGTTGTATGGGTCATGTCCAATAGCCATCAACAAATTTGTTAAAGAAGTTTGTGAAGGCATGCCATTATGTCAATTCAATTACAGTTTACACAATAGTCTTCTTGTGATAGTATACGTTATACAATTGCGCATTTATTTACTAGCGACCGTGGTGGCCACTCGAGTAACCGGCAGATCAGCAGCCGCAACACGATCTGCCCAGGAACGCTGTAACGTCTCATTCACATAATGTCTAACACAATTGCGGAAATATAGACGGACGCCATCTTGTTGAAAGATGAAATCTCTAATACCTGTTTCAGGTTGTGGCGTGAGCTCTGAGTACTATTCAAAGTTCTCTCAGGGAAGGAAAAGGCCCATAGACGGCACAGAACTTAACTTTCCCTAAATCCCGCATATGTTAGACAGTAGTAAAAGCATTCTCTGTCCCCCAAGTGCATGTGTTATGTCGGTTGTCTTTCGCCCAAAGATGAAAAGAGATTACGTCATTAAAGACTAAGTTTCTTAGGAGGTGGTCATTTTCAAGACGGTTCTGCATATCAATGCAGAACTGCAGATGGTGAAATTTGTCGTCAAGGTTTACGGCTTGACGAAGCTGCAGTTCATACGGCTTAACTCTTACCACTTAGTCCGCAGCTCGTGGTCGTGCGGTAGCGTTCCCCGCTTCCCTCGCCCGGGTTCCCGGGTTCGATTCCCGGCGGGGTCAGGGATTTTCTCTGCCTCGTGATGACTGGGTGTTGTGTGATGTCCTTAGGTTAGTTAGGTTTAAGTAGTTCTAAGTTCTAGGGGACTGATGACCATAGATGTTAAGTCCCATAGTACTCAGAGCCATTTTTTTCTTACCACTTACGAGCAATTTTCCACACACTCGGTTGAGAAATGTTCAATTCTGCATCAGCTCGAGAGCGGGATTTCGCAAGATCACCCATCTCAGACGATCCACTGTCTGTTCTGACGCGTCCCGTCGGCCGCAGACGTTTTGCATCGCACTATCCTTCTCGAATTCCTTGTCCCAATTCACGATGCTGTTGTAAACTGGTTGTGTCTTGTGAAACTTACAATGGAAGCTCTTTGCGCCTTCACTACCGATTCGCAACGTGCAAATTCTAGCACGCAAATTGCATCCTCTGCCTAATTCGCCGCCATTTTCAGCAATTACGGTCGGAGGCGCCTCTGTCGGTGCTTTTCCAAACCAACTTGCTGACAACACTCTCAAATAATAGTTCGAGAGCTTGTCTTTCGCTGATTGTATCGTTTGTTACGTTATGTTTAGCCATTTACCTATAAGTGACTCGATGAAGATTTTATCGCTAGTCTACCGTGTGCAAGGGTCTTCGTCTATGCACGACCATTGCAACCTACAGCTAGATGAACAGCCGCTTTGCCCCGGCTACTTCCCCACCATCAGCATACTTCAGTTCTAAAAATATGTAGCAGCAACAGTTGTGAACTTACGAATTTTCATCTACACTATATTAGACAATAGGAGCCTAACGTGATTTCTTCACGACAACATAACGCCGTCTTTTAGTAGATTCAGTACTTCTTTATTAGTCATCCGATCTATCCATCCAATCTTCAGCATTTTTCTGTAGTACCACATTTATAAATCTTCCTCCTCTTGTCTCTATTGTTTACCGTTCACGTTCCGCTTCAGTACAAAGCAACTTTCCAGGCGAATACTTTTAGAAGAGAATTCCTAATATTTAAATTTACTTTACATATGAAAATATTCCTGGTTTTCAGAAAATCTTTTCTTGTTATTGCAAGGCTGTATTTTATATCCTATTACTTCAATCGTCGACGGTTATTTGGCTTACCAAACTGTGACACTCATCCACGCTCTCATTTCTTAGTCTACTTCACTCAGCATCGCCTGAACTTTAATCTCCTTTAGAAATTCCAGACGCTGTCTTAGCAGCATTAAATTTATCACTAAGTTTCGACAGAGAACTTTGACAACTGTTTTGAGACACAGGAAATGTTAGTGCCAAACCAACGCAGCTTCTGGCAAGAGTAGTAATTAGACAACATGGCGCATATGTGGTCCTAACTGCTTAGCAGTACGACTATCCATGCAGAATCCTGTAAGGTGATCGTTCACAAAACGAGCAATGTTCCGAATACCGGATTGGTTACTATATGTGGTAACGATAGCAGTACCAATTAAGTACGAAATACATATAATAACAGCATTGAAAGATAGTGATTCGTTTTTCCAGATATGTTAAGCTTTTCTTTAATCAGAAAAAAGCAGAAAAACAGAAATTTTTCTCTGTTTGTACGAACCATCTTGAGTAAAGCAGAATGACCAATGCACCTTCAAAGCACAAAAAAGACGAATCTATCCTGGGCAGACTTAGGGACGCAAAATAAGAGAACTGCCTTCTCAACTTATCTCGCAGCTGTTAAGACATTAAATCAAAACATCTTATATTCCTTGTTTTTTACTTGTTACTATTAGCACCCATCATGTCATGTAATATAGTGCATCCACTCCCAGAAATTCTGTCACTCCAGAAAAACTTTTTTAGCTATTACATGTATGCTCTTGAGCCATATGATATTACATATATTTTTTACTCTCGCTGGCGAATCTTCTGGATTTTGGGCACAGGATCAGGGACTTTTGCCTATAAATTCCAAGATGCAGGCGGGCCAAAACCTTCCCTAGACGATAGCTCAGTGTGCTGAGGAATTTAGGTTAACCCGTAAAAAAAGGGACGAATATGTCAAAAAAAAAAAAAAAAAAAGAAATACGAGGCTGCCAGACAAATCGAAAAGCTTCTTCCCTTCTTTTATATCCCTCAATATGCCTAAATTTTTGTGCTGTGTTAGGAGCATTTTACAGTCTGGTTCCCGAGTTTTTATGTACCATAATTTTGACACTGCGCTCCCATAGCTTGTAACCGATGTATATTTTTGTTGACTCAGGCGACGAATGATCCGATATAGGATTTGTATTGTCTTTCGAACCATGTTTCTTATATCGTGTCAATGGATAAAGCTTTCTCAAAACAACACGACGACAAGGAACTACATATATTTGTCTGTCTTCTTACAAAATGTGAACCGATTCGCACAAGTTTAAAGTATAGAAGTGGCGCGTTTCAAGAGCTCCCAGAAAAGCGAGTTTTTTGCGCGTAAAATGCAAACGAAATAAGATATTTTTGAAACGATAACTTATCTTAGCTCAAGGGCCGATACGGTGATGGGCCAAATTTGAACTATCAGTCTCCCTCCAGTCCAGAGCTTTAAGGGTCACTGTTTTAACAAGAAAAATCCGAACGGTGCACATACAAATGAATTTCAGCTCAATTAAAATATTTTGCAAAAGTAATTAATCGATTCGCACAATTTGCCTGGGCGCCATTCGAACCTTGCTTGATATACTCTAACATAGCTACAGTAAGACAGATGTTCGAATGGCTATACAAATGGCCGCTGGGCTGGGCTACACCAAAAACATTCCACCCCAAGTTCCTAGGTCAAATAGGAAAGGCGCACCAAGGCACCCAAAACCACGATTTTGCGCGTGGCCTTTTCGTACATACACTGACGGAAAAAATCATCACAACACCAAAAAATAATTAATGAAGGTTAATGAAATGTCGGGAATACATTTGTGTGGGCAACGCATATAAGTGGGTAACAATGCAAGATCGGAGGTTAATGTGAGCGCATGATAAGCCATCGCAAATGTGAAATGTTGGTACATTAATAACCGGTGTAACCTCTAGACTGCAAATACGCATACGTGGATGCATTGTGTTGTACGGGTCCCGTATTTGAGTTTGTGAAATGGAGTTCCATGATTGCTGCACTTGGCCAGTCGATACAGGGACGATTAATGCTGTTCGTGGATGACGCAGGAATTGTCGTCCGATAGCGTCCCATATGTGATTTAGTCGAGACAGATCTGGTGATGGAACTGACACACTGTAGCGCGTGTCGGGTTACAACAGTGGTATATGGACGAGCGTTATCCTGCTGGAAGATACCCCGTGGAATGCTGTTCAAGAATGGAAGCTCAACAGGTCGAATCACCAGACTGACGCACAAATTTGCATTCAGGGTGCTTGGGTGCTTGGGATAACCACGAGAGTGTTCCTTCTGTCATACGAAATCACATCCTAGGCTGTAACTCCAGGTGTAGGTCCAGGCAGGTTGGGTGCAGGTCCGCAACTGGCGTCTCCAGTGGCGGACATCACTGGAGCCAAGGCTGAACCGGCATTCATAAAAAAACACGACAGACTTCCATCCTGGCCTCCAGTGAACTGTCGCTTTACACCACTAAAGTCGGAAATGGTGGTGGTTTGGGGTCAGTGGAACGCACACTGAAGTTCGTCTGGCTCGGAGCTAGCCTTGAAGTAAGCAATTTGCTACAGTTCGTTGTCGCAGTACGGTTCCAGCTGCTGCTCAGATTGCTGCGATAGACGCAGTACGATACGCCAGAGCCATATGCCGAACACGATCTTCTTTCCTCTCGGCTGTGCGACGTTGCCATCCGGGGCCCGGATTTTTGCGACCGTACGTTCTCGTGACCACCGCTACTAGCAGTCACGTACATTGGCTACATTGCTCTCAAATTTTTCTACCTTATCGCAGAAGGAACACCCAGCTTCTCGTAGCTCTATTACACGACATCGTTCAAATTCAGTGAGGTGTTGATAATGGCGTCTTTGTCACCTTAAAGAAATTCTTTACTGACATCAACTCACTACATCCAGTCTCAAAGGTAACAAACTCTCACGACTGTTACAGCGTTTCACATGACCTAGCAGATAGTGTCGGAAGTTCCATGTGGCTTTTCGCGGATGATGCTGTAGTATACAGAGAAGCTGCAGCGTTAGAAAATTGCAGCGTTAGAAAATTGCAGCGAAATGCAGGAAGATCTGCAGCGGATAGGCACTTGGTGCAGGGAGTGGCAACTGACCCTTAACATAGACAAATGTAATGTATTGCAAATATATAGAAAGAAGGATCCTTTATTGTACGATTACACTGTTCTACAAAAAAAAAACCTTTTTTTCTATTTCTGATAAAAATATTGTGATCCTAGTTGTATTTTGAGTGCTGAATTGAAAACTGTTTTTGGTTTTTTTTTCTGTCAGGGATAGTTTATGAGTAATCGCAATTTTATTTCTCTTTTCAGTTTCTGATATAGTGCAGCAAACGTGAGGTGAAATTTGACAAACAAATGCACATCACATTAATGGAGGGTGGGATCTAACATATAACACAGTAACCTTTGTGTATACAATTTGAAGCATTTATTTGACATGAGAAATTACAGAAAATTGACAAACAATGAGCCACTGCCTTGTAATGCACATCACTTTTTTCTCTTGTATTGTGAATCTTTCTTCTCTCGAATGATATTCCAGCAATAATCTGCTAACATAGAAGATACCCACTTCCTTTCATAGCGCCTTTCTATGGTAGAAATGTCTTTATGGAATCTTTCCTCATTTTCATCCGATACGCCCGCATCTCGTGGTCGTGCGGTAGCGTTCTCGCTTCCCACGCCCGGGTTCCCGGGTTCGATTCCCGGCGGGGTCAGGGATTTTCTCTGCCTCGTGATGGCTGGGTGTTGTGTGCTGTCGTTAGGTTTAAGTAGTTCTAAGTTCTAGGGGACTTATGACCACAGCAGTTGAGTCCCATAGTGCTCAGAGCCCCATCATCCGATACGTCACTACAACTCTCTGTGAAGTAGTCCAGATGAGAGTCCCTCATATGTACCTTCAAAGACATATTGCACCGCAAACCCTGATATGCTTTGATCATATCCTTCACCATTGCTTTGTAGTTAGTAGCTCTTCTTCTTCCGAGGAAGTTTTCCGACACCATCTTGAAACAGTCCCATGCGGTTTTTTCTTTATCAGTTAACCATGCTTCAAAATTTGCATCTTTCTGCAGCTCCCTGATTTGTGGGCCCACAAATACAACTTCCTTTATTTTTGCAGCTGAAAGACGGGGGAATTTGGTAGCTAGATACACAAACCCACAGCCTGTTGGATCCATGGGCTTCACGAATTGTTTCATCAAGCCAAGTTTGATGTGAAGCGGTGGAAGTAGTATATATTCAGGAGCTACCAGACTTTCACGTTGTACATTCTTTTCGCCAACTTTCCATCTTCACCTAGGCCATTTCTTTTTCACGTAGTGAGAATTTCGGTCTCGACTATCCCACTCGCAAAGAAAACAGGCGTACTTTGTGTAGCCTTGTTGCATTCCCAGTACCATACCAATTACCTTGAAATCTGCACATATTTTCCATTTGGTTCATTGTATTTTAATGAATTTAGCATCCTTTGTACGAATTCGTAATTCTCTTTTGTCAAAGTAGCATAAGCTACTGGAACAGAGGGTATTTTATTTCCGTTATGGAGCAAAATACCCTTCAGACTTGTTTTCGACGCATCTATGAAAAGTCTCCACTCCTGTGAAATATAAGTGAAGTTCAGCACTTTCATCAGGCCAGCAACGTCATTGCAAAATGTCAGTGCTTCGTCAGTTGAAAAATAAGAAATAAAGGCATGTTCTCTGTGCTTGAGCACATTGATTTTAGTACTTTGGTGCAGTAGATTATACTCTTGTAATCTTGAACCATGCAGCTGCGCCTTTTGTTTACTTAGTCCTAGATCACGTACTAATTCATTTAAATCTGCCTGTGTTAACAAATGTGGCGATGACACTTGTGCAGTGATATAAAGAATCATCATCTGTGATTTCTTCAGTACTACTTATTTCACTGTCACTCGGAATTTGACTTCGAGCTCTTGAAGGTACGGGAAGGTTGTCGGAATGCTGCACTGGCATTCTCGCTGAAGGCAGATCTGGGTAAACAATGTGCCTCTTCGACTTTTTGTTTGTAAAACCCTGAATTTTTGTTAGACAGAAATAACAATCAGTAACATGGTCCTTAGGCTCCCTCCACACCATGGGAACAGCAAACAACGCCACATTCTCTTTACCTTTCCACCACTGAATTAGTTTGCAGTAACATGTACCAAAACAGAAATGTGGTGCCCATTCTTTATCTTGGTCTCCTACCTCTACTCCAAAGTAATGTTTGTATGCTTTCTTTATGAATGAAGAAATTTTCTTCCTATTTCTGGCAAAAGTGAACTTCCCACAGATGTAGCAGAAGTTGTCCGGCTTATATCGACATCCACGACGACGTGGCATTTCTGCAAATTTAAAAATACCACTTTGGTAATACACCTGTATTAAATTAATAGTATGGAACTAGAGGAACGCTGATGTGTAAAAACAAGCAGTCATTTTACCTTCAGCAGCAGGCTCAATCAGTTTACACACAGGAACTAAAAAACTCAACCGTGCTCAGAAATATGACAGTTACTTGTCATCCAAAACACCCTCTCATTAAGACTGACACAAATTGTGCCTAACACCACTGTTGTAAACTCGATGCACCTGCCCCTAGGAGGCGTGAAGCTTTACTGCTGAGGCAGCGACCGGCTGTTGCCGTTCGAGTTAATGAGATGTTTCAGGTGGTCTTAATGACATAGGTGTGGCGGGGGATAACCTAATGATGTCTGATTCTTCCCACCTGCTGTTGCACAAGAAATTATCGCGTTCTATCACTACTGGATGGGGCAACATACCCGTATTTCTCTATAAAGTCTCTGTGTTTGCCATGAATTGTGAATATACATATATATACATATTACATAAAAAGTATCCCTGAGAACGATATTTTGTTTACATATTTGAATTTCCCACGGTAAAATGGTCTAGAAGCACATACTTTAATATCAGAAATAGAACCCATGTCGAACAGTGTTATATGATAGCAGAACAAACACTGGTAACAGTCACTTCTCTACAGTATCTGGAAGTATGCGTATGGAACGATTTGAAGTGCAATGATCATATAAAATTAATTGTTGGTAAGGCGGGTGCCAGATTGAGATTCATTGGGAGGGTCCTTAGAAAATGTAGTCCATCAACAAAGGAGGTGGCTTACAAAACACTCGTTCGACCCATACTTGAATATTGTTTATCAGTGTGTGATCCGTACCAGGTTGGGTTGACAGAGGAGATAGAGAAGATCCAAAGAAGAGCGACGCGTTTCGTCACAGGGTTATTTGGTAAGCGTGATAGTGTTACGGAGATGTTTAGCAAACTCAAGTGGCAGACTCTGTAAGAGAGGCGCTCTGCATCGCGGTGTAGCTTGCTGTACAGGTTTCGAGAGGGTGCGTTTCTGGATGAGGTATCGGATTTATTGCTTCCCCCTACTTATACCTCGCGAGGAGATCAGGAATGTAAAATTAGAGAGATTCGAGCGCGCACGGAGGCTTTCCGGCAGTCGTTCTTCCTGCGAACCATACGCTACTGGAACAGGAAATGGAGGTAATGACAGTGGCACGTAAAGTGCCCTCCGCGACACACCTTTGGGTGGCTTGCGGAGTATAAATGTAGATAGAATGTAGATGTATTCAAAATAAAGCTCATTTGCATTCTCATAATGGGGCTATTAGTACCCCTCTAATGCACTGGCGCGAAATTTGAAGAGACATCATCTTTCAAATGCAGAAACTAGCCTGCTTACTGTCGTTTATGTCGCACAACTCCTGCTTGGCGTTGCGATTCTTTTTTTTTTCCGGCGGTGTATTGGTTACAGAGCTTTCGCGTAAGCAGTAAAAGACACCACTCTATTATGGACCTTGATGCACATTTTATGCTGTTCGTGCGTGCAGTTTCTACACGTAAAACCATTTGTGTAGAGAAAACGTATGTCTACTCGAACTCCGAATCTCCCTAGGTGTATGTTAGGAAGCCGATTTGCTTGTTGGACGAGTGTGGTTCCAGCTTACGAGGAAGTTCACAAAGCATCGAGTAAATGACTTCTTGGCTGTTTGTGTAATGAAGTGCAAGCTATCTTCATGTCCTCCTCCTCTTCAAGAAAATACGTTTTTTAAGAGCTCACTAGATTTGGTGAGGTACAAAGGTGTGATGCTGAGTTGTCTCATCCTTTTCTGGCCATGAGTCATAAGAAAAATCAAATGATTCTACAGCGACTTATACCTTACATTCCTACACCTTTAATAAGTCAGATCGGCTCAAGGCTCTTGAAAACTAAAGTCGTATTACTGACGTCTTCCTTCCCATACACTTAGTCCACGTGCATTTGAATACTTGAAATACTCCCGAAGGTAGTTGGTACACATGTAATATTCTCCCGTTTCTGGCGTAAGTGCGGCCCTTTCTGAAGCCACAGTCTTCGAGGTTACCTGAGTGAAAGTAGTAATGTGCCCATCGGTTTGTTAACCATGTAAACTTTGTTATGTGTGTTATCGTATTTTAATTGTCTTTGTATCGTTTTTCCAAAGGTGGAGATCGAGGACGAGCGCAGTTTTTGCCTAAACGTGTGTGGAAAACCACCTAGGACCACACCCACGCTGCCCGGTGCACCAGACCAACGGTCGTAAATGCGCTGCACGGATTCCATCCGGGCCTGGAATACCTCCCTGTCTCGCACGCTAGTGCGCAGCGCTTTACGGCACACGAGCAGGTCAGTGATTACGTGATTGTTATTACACTCATATATACTGTTAAAATCTGATACCTTCATAGCAGACGCCACACTGTGTGTAGTTTTTACTCCAGTGCTTGTGTTTCCTGTATACTACATAGACGTTGCATTAATTCTCATCAAATCAGTAAAGAAATCTTATTGTTTTTGCATGCCATTATATTCTTTCGATATCGATACTCTTAATGTTTGTTACGATACTATGAAATAATCAGAGACAGATAACAGAACTATCAACGAAAGTATCGATATTTACTCCTATCGGTCCCTGTGCAGAACACTCAGCTCCTTCGAGGGCTGCAGTTTCCCAAGGTATACGGGCCGCAGACTAAATGGTCTGTACGTCCGAGTGAACGGTACAAAATGTGAATATCGTGTGACTAGGGCCTCCCGTCGGGTAGACCGTTCGCCGGGTGCAAGTCTTTCGATTTGACTCCACTTGGGCGACTTGCGCGTCGATGAGGATGAAATGATGATGATTACAACACCCAGTTCCTAAGCGGAGAAAATCTCCGACCCAGCCTGGAATCGAACCCCGGCCCTTAGGATTGACATTCTGTCGCGCTGAGCACTCAGATACCGGGGGCGGACAGAGTGAACGGAGACTAAATGGAACAAGATGCTCGTCAGCGGAGAATGTAGCTTAATTTCACAAAATGATTATTATATGGTGAGAAAGTGATGTCCTGTACAGAGGAATGTTGTAGGAAGAGATCAGTTTAGTGGATACGAGGCCCCTATAGAAGACACGTTAGATGGACGTACAAAACATGGAGTCTTAGTCAGTGATAGGAGGAACAGTATTAAGCCATAGGCATACAAGGAGTTTTTTACTGGAACCGAATTCGCGATTTTTGAGGGATTAATTTCTTCGTCATCTTCACAAGCGATAATGCTGACCTGCAACACCCGCCGCTGTACTGGGCCACCAAAGTCTAAGGATCTGAATCCTATGGACAACGACTGTGATGCGTTGGGGAGACGAAGTGCAGCCGCTACCAGGACTCTTCGAGGCCTGGGCAGAGATCTTTCCAGAAATGACACTGGTGCCCTTAGAGCATCTCATAGGATCTCTGTGGCTGCTCGGCGTAAACAAATACCTTAATAAATGTTTAGTTGTTGTGGAAGGGATTTTACATAATTTATACAGTCTTTACCTTGTTTTTTAATTCTTCCGATACCCCGTTCAGCTCATATTATCTTACTCATAGATTATACTTATTGGAGAATTCGAGGACATTGCATCAGTCCTTATAGGGCGATCTGAAGATTATATTTTTCTTGAAGAATCAAGTTTGGCAAGATCACCAGTAACACTTTTATTACTATTACCGGTTTCGAAACATGCGATGATGACAGCATACATCTGTCTAAATCAGTAACTCTAATAAAAAGAATTACTAGCGATCTTCGCAAACTTCATTCGTCATAAACAATGTATTATTTACATGATTGGTCCTTTGAAACTGCAACATAGGTATCGAATATGTAATTTGAGAAGTTTCGCCCTGAGAAAATTGCTCTATACTGAGATGACAAAAGCCATGGGATGCCTCCTAATATGTAAATAATACATTGTTTATGACGAATGAAGTTTGCGAAGATCGCTAGTAATTCTTTTTATTAGAGTTACTGATTTAGATAGATGTATGCTGTCATCATCGCATCCTTTTTCTCGCGTGGTGCAGCAACTAGTCGTGGCTTGGACTCAAAGAGTAGTTGGAAATCCCCTGCAGAAACATTAAGCTGTGCTGCCTCAATAGCCGTCCATAACTGCGAAAGTTTTGCCGGTGCAGTATTTTGTGCATCAACTGACCTCTCGATTATGTTCCATAAATGTTCGACGGGTGGCCAAAACATTCGTTCGAATTGTCCAGAATGTTCTCCAAACCAATTGCGAACAATTGTGGTCCGCTGACATAGCGCATTGTCATCCAAAAAAAGTCCATTGTCGTTTTAGAACATGAAGTCCATGAATGGCTGCAAATGGTTTGGAAGTAGCCGATCATAACCACTTCCAGTCAATGATCCGTTGTGTTGGACCAGAGGATCCGGTTAATTCTATGTAAACACAGCCCACACCATTATGTTACCACTACCAGCTTGCACAGTGCCTGGTTGATAACTTGGGTCCGTGTCTTCGTGGGTCTTTGGCACTCTCGAGAACTACCAACAACTGTTACCAACTGAAATCGGGACTTATCTGACTAGGCGCGGTTTTCCAGTCCTCTAGGGTCCAACCAACATGGTGACGAGCCCAGGAGGGGCGCTGCAGGCGATATCGTGCTGTAAGCAAAGGCACTCGCGTCGGTCGACTGCTGCCATAACCCATCAACGCCAATTTTCACGGCTCTATCCTAACGGATACGATAGCCGTACGTCCCACAGCGATTTCTGTGGTTATTTTACGCAGTGTTGCTTGTCCGTTAGATCTGACAGCTCTATGCAAACGCCGCTGCTCTCGGTCAAGTGAAGACAGTCGCCTGCTACGTTGTCCATGGTGAGAGGTAATGCCTGATATTTCGTATTTTCAGCACACTGAAACTGTGGATCTCGGAATATTGAATTTCCTAACCATTTCGGAAATGGAATGTCCCATGAGTCTAGCTCCAACTATCATTCCGCGTTCAGAGTTTGTTAATTCCCGTCGTAGGGCTGTAATCACGCCGGAAACCTATTCAACTGATTCCGCTAATGCACTGCCCTTTTACACGTCGTGTACGGGATACTATCGCCATCTGTATATCTGCATATCGCTCTCCCATGACTTTTGTCACCTCAAGGCATGAAGAGTTACCATGTAAAAAGGAAATGATCAACAACAAACATAGAATGTTTTACCACCACCTGCAGCGCTGCAACTACCACCAATAACAATAACAACCCCCGAGCCAGCAACACTGAAACCACCACACAAATTCGTACGGCAGGTACCACGGCGAGACGATGAATGACAGGTGGCGCTAAGATATTTCGGAAGTAGCCTGCTACTCATCCGTAACCTATAAACACAGCAGAAGCCTGTCGCCGCAACGAAGCAAATGTAGCAGTTAGCTTGTTCTGGCAGCCAGTGCCAGTCACTGTGACGAACTCTAAACCCGGAAAGCAGCTGCGTCCGGTGGAACTGGCCGTATCAGGCTGTGATCTCTGGCACACTCTGACAGAGGGCGTCAGCGAGTGACAGCTGGCGCAGAGCTGCGCCGGTCGCAGACATACACACACACGTGGCGACCGCGTGGGGCCGGCCGTCTGATAACCTCCAGCAGTCCTATAACGAGCTCAAGTTGCACGGCATTTTGTGACGAATCTGTACAGTTAAAAACACAACCATGCACTTTCAAAAAAATGCATGATGTATGTTAATAATTTTGCAAAAACAGACTATGTCTGATGGGAAACCGCAATCACTGGTTATACAAGGTTAATTATAATCCGTCTTCATTGCAAAAATGTTTATTCACATGGCCGGTTTCGGTCTAGAGGAACCGGTCACGTGAATAAACATTTTTGCAATCAAGACGGATTATAATTAACATTGTATGTTAATAAGATTGTATATCGCCGACCGGAGTCGCCGAGCGGTTCTAGGCGCTACAGTCTGGAACCGCGCGACCGCTACGGTCGCAGGTTCGAATCCTGCCTCGGGATGGATGTGTGTGATGTCCTTAGGTTAATTAGGTTTAAGTAGTTCTAAGTTCTAGGGGACTGATGACCTCAGAAGTTAAGTCCCATAGTACTCAGCCATTTTGAAGGTAGTATATCAGTGTTGTGCAACTCAGGCTGGTAGTTTAGTTATGGTATATAATCACATTTTAGATCCTGAAGCTGCTCTTCTTTTCCGTGTTTGCATAAAGGGTTTGAGAGAAATTCTGCCTTATGCAAGACAAATTGATTAGTTTTGATTTGCCCAAACATGTCTGTGCTATTCTCTGTATTTTTTCATTTATATATTTTTTCCTCGCATGACGCTGTCAGTTATGTACGTTGATACTTCGTATCTGCCTCGCATTAAACAACTTTTTTTTTCCTTTCATGCTGTGGGATTGGTTGACAATTTTTCTATAATTGTCTTTGGCTGCTACACAAGCATACATTTTATCAACAAACCACAAGATTTCTGCCGCCATTTCAGATGTTGTTACAGCTGTAATCGAATAAATGCAAATGGTTTTCCCGCATCACGTTACCTGCTCTCTAACAAACCATATAGTACATTTTCATATAGTAGATTTTTATCAGGTAGCCTATTTGATACTTTGTACGTATATTCACATTTCATCAATATATGCGTACTTCAACGAAGTTCTACAATTGCTTCGCGTATGGCACTTTATACATCACGAACACTCTGAGATATAATGGTTGTTTAAATACGAAATGTCTTCTACCACAAATGTCTCTAGTTGCTAATAACCAGAGTATAATGTTGCTCGTCGGTAATAAGTGTTCCGCTTTTAAATTTCCTCCTCTGTTCTCATTAGAAGCAAGTGAAAAGCGTCAACTGGCGTCTGTGCCAAGTTTAGGAATGCCAGTAATGCTATGGAAGACTGGTGCTGCAATTCAATGTGCAGTATTTCTCAGCTTGGCAAATTTTATTCGTCAAATGTTTGAGTGGAGTGAAAACAAGAGTTACTAAAAATACACAATGGATTTTTTACCGAAATTTCATAGCCAAACAACGAGAGGGTTCAAAATGGTTCAAATGGCTCTGAGTACTATGGGACTCAACTGCTGTGGTCATAAGACCCCTAGAACTTAGAACTACTTAAACCTAACTAACCTAAGGACATCACACACATCCATGCCCGAGGCAGGATTCGAACCTGCGACCGTAGCGGTCGTGCGGTTCCAGACTGTAGCGCCTTTAACCGCTCGGCCACTCCGGCCGGCAAACAACGAGAGGGAAATGACAAATAGAACATGAAATGGACCAGCGTGAGGTCTAGCTTCGCAAACAAAAAAGTTTATTTGCTTGAAAGTAATCAATGTAATTATAAAACTTAGTAATTTGGTGGGAAAATTGAAATATTTTATGAAAAGTTACTGCCAGCTATGTAAATTAAATGTCAACAAGTTCATCTCTTCAATGTCTCGTTTTTATGTGCATAAAATGTTGCGTTGTTTTAATTTTTATGTGTTAAAAATATTTTGAAACAAAAAATTGAAAAGAAAGAAAACGATCAAATGATTTGTGAAATGATTTGTCAAAGAGTAAAAAATAAAACAGATTAGGGAAATATTTGACGCATCATTGAGTGATGCTCGAAATCGTATACGGCAAACGAGGTGCCGACTGAGAGTTTTAAAGTTCAAGTTTTAGCTTAGAATTTCATATTTTTAAAGACTACAAGGGGATATTTAAGTGGTGGGTGACAAAATTCATGAGATACCTCCTAATATCGTGTTGGACCCTCTTTTACCCCGTGTAATGCAGCAAATCGACTGTGGCATGTATTCCATACGTCGTTGTTTGGGATCATGAAGTTCACGAGTGGCTGAAAATGGCCTCCTGGTAGCTCTGTTGGACCAGAGGACCCAGCCTACACCATTATGGAGCCACCGACAGCTTGCACAGAACCTTGTTGACCTTGGCTTCGTCGGATCTGCGCCACACTCGAACCCTACCATCAGCTCTTACCAACCGAAATCGGCACTCATCTGACCAGGCCACGGTTTTTCAGTCTACTAGGGTATAACAGAAATGTTGCCTGCCCAGGAGATGCGCTTCTGGCAATATGGCGACAGGTAGTGCCTGAAAGTTGGTATTCTCGGTACGCTCTTGACACTGTGGATGGCGGAAAACTGAATTCCCTAACAGTTTCCGAATTGTAATCTCCCATACGTCTAGCTCCAATTACCGTTCAAAGTCTTAATTCCCGTCGTGCGGCCATAGACACGTCAGAAACCTTCTCACATGAATCACCTACCACAAATGACTGCTCCGACAATGCACCGCCCTTCTATACTTTGTGTACGTTACACTGCCGCCATCTGCATACGTGAATATCGCTATTCCATTGCTTACGTCACCACAGTGTATAACCCATGCAGTGTCATTCGATGTACGTGCTATGAAATATGATACATAGGTGTGTCAAATGCTTGCTACAACGTATTTTATTTCTTACTTTTAGACACATCACTTTACAAAACGTTTGGCCGTTTGTTTAGAAATTATTCTTATTTTTATTTTAACTTTGTGGCTGGACCCTCGCTGTTGCAACAGTAGTTAGTTAAGCCACGGAAGAGAAGTCATCTGGGTCGGAATTATTGCTACTAAACAAAAGAACATTCTTCATTTAGCTAGATGCATAGTTCCATATTGTGGAGCAATATGCTGTGCTGAGAGCTCCACATAAATCGTGCGTGTTCTCTTTGGCGGCGTCTGTGCCTTCCGAGTCTTTTCCGCTGAAGGAAAGGAAGGGAACAGAAGGTTAGGGTTTGACGTGCCGCCGGCAACGAGATCATTACGGATCAAGTGTGGATACGAACTGTGATACTATGAAAAAGGAAACTGGCAGAGACATATCTGACGCTGCATTTGTCTAACGTGATTGAGTAAAACCAAGGAAAATCTAAATCTGGGTGATCGGACGTTGATTTGATCCATCGTCCTCCCGAATCCAAGTCCAGTATCTTACCTATGCACCGCCACGCATGCTGATCGCGGCAGTAAATCAAACGTTTACTACATGGGGATTAAAACTCCCCATGAAAAGCATCGAAATCTAATGAGAAAAAGATGACTGATAGGAGTGCTTGATATTGCAAAATATAAGTAAGTACCACTTCAGGAAACACCAAACAAACAATGTTTTATGTATTTTTATTTACAGTAATAAGTGTTTCGAGCTTTCGCCCTTCTTCAGCTAGTGTAATGCATGTTTAAATCTTCTTTAGCACGTCATTAAAACATCGACTGCAATTTGGATGCTGCAGCTGTCCTGTGCAAAATAACAATTTTGTTTATCTATTACACTTCGCGATTTGTGTGTTTACAATGCAGGGAGAATTTTTTCTCCGTGTACAAACTCTAGGGATTAATCGATGAGAGGATACGGAACAAAAAAGGTCTAAGGAACTTATGTCCGGAAATGCTTGGTTTCCATACTAGAGATCATTTATTCAGTCATACACTGTTACAGAGACTGCAGTCTAATATGTGCTATACCATGCAGCCACAGTTACAGTATGTGATGAAAATGGTTTCCAATTGCCTCAACGCTTGCGTGTACTCGCCGTAGCGTGTTCTGTCTCACACGTTCACATCTGTCAGGCTGCATCTCGACAGTGTCAAATGCAGCGTGAATACTCTGCTCCAGTGTCTCCACATCTGGAATGGGTTCTGCATCCACTACACTACTGAGATGGCTCCATAAACAGAAATTACACGGGATGAGATCCGGTGATATCGCTTCCCACGCCCGGGTTCCCGGGTTCGATTCCCGGCGGGGTCAGGGATTTTCTCTGCCTCGTGATGACTGGGTGTTGTATGTTGTCCTTAGGTTAGTTAGGTTTAAGTAGTTCTAAGTTCTAGGGGACTCATGACCATAGATGTTAAGTCCCATAGTGATCAGAGCCATTTGAATCATTTTTTGAGATCCGGTGAACGAGCAGGCCATGTAACTGGACCCCCTCGTCCGTTCCATCGACCGGGGAAGACACGATTGAGAGGCGTCCGGAGGTTACCGGCGAAGTGCGCTGGAGCACCATCATGTAGCAGCCACATAACCCTTCGAATCATCAATGGCACTTCTTCGAGCAGCCTATGTTAAGTCACTGGAAAGAATCGCCGATAGTTTAGGACTGTTAGGTGACGTGAAATGAAGACTGGTCCCAAAATACATTCACCAATTATCTTGGCCCACACATTCCGGCTGCACCGATGCTGATGATTCGCTGTCACCGTACCATGGGGGTTCTGCACCTATCCCACAGATGACTGTTATGAAAGTTTAAGATACTACTTCGCGTAAAGGTGGCCTCATCTGTGAATAGGATGGATGACACAAATTCAAGAGTCGTGGTTGCCTGGTGAAGAAACCAGTGACAAAACTGCTCCCGATGTGGAAAGTCTGTTGTTAGTAAGCCCTGCGCACTCTGTGATAACGGTAGCATCAAGTTGTAATAGAGACTGTCCCACACTCTCGTCTGGCTTACCCTGTACTGGCGGTCCAACTGCCTGGTACTGACACGGCAGTCCCCTTCCACAGTGTTAATCACATTTTCCTCCAGGTCTGGTGTCCGAACGTTTCGGGTATGTCCTTCATGATACCCTGCTTCCTGAAACGACAAAGTCTCAGACAAACGGCGAAACACTGTTGCAAACATTGAACGCTGTAGTTTGTTTCGGCGGGGATAGGACTCCTGATACAACCTTGACCGCCGCCCGTTGCCATTTTCCTTTCCGTAAGTGAACACCATGTCGGCAAGTTCTCGATTCAAATACGGAACCATTGTGTACAACGCTGTACCACATCCACTAAAAGGTGAGTCAGCACGAGAAATGAATAGGAAACATTACCAATTACTATGGCAGGAGAGAGCGTTATGGCACGTGGTATGGGGAACAGTACCAACCTCTAGGAGGAAACCACGCATATTGTACTGTAAGTGTGGTTGCATGGTACAGCGCATTTAGACCACAGTTTCTGTAACAAAGTATGACTGAATAAATTATCTCTGGCGTGGTAACCATTCATTTCCGGTCATTAGACTTGTTTTGTCCCGTATCCTTTCATCGATCAATCCTGGAGTTTGTACAAGGTGGGAAAAGATCATCCTGTATATTACTAGTTCGATGCACTTGCTATTCTGCTTGGTGGTGCTTCTATTTCCCGGATTAATGAGCGTTGTTTAAGTCGGAAAAATATGTTTACAGTTAAAGTTACACTTTGCTTACAAGTTCCCAAAGCACTGATAAAGTCGTTTTGGTGTATACAGTTGATGTATTAATTGAAACTTTTGAATGATTCAAAATTGAAATTGCTCTACACGCAATGTATAGAAATAGTTTCGCGTACTTTACGGTCTTTTTATAATGGCATTAGCAATTGCTATGCATGGTTATTCACCAAGTGCAGTGTTGACTGGTTAACTGAACTATGTCAAATATTACAAAAATAACGCAGTACATTTTATATAAAAGGCTTAACATTACATACTTAACGCACAGTTAATAAATTTGACGTATTGGAGTGACATTTAGTATGAATAAAGGCAGAATAACTGACTTACATGATGCAAAGCTGCTGTATACACTGGATGGTCCCACACTGGATATGAAAACAGAAATACCTGCATGGTCTTTCGTTTATATGATTTTTGCGATGTAAGAAAATACGCCAGTCGGCAACATGGCAGATACTGCGCTGTTTTTTGGGCACCACAGAAAGGAAAAGTGTGTATGCGACGCTTCTAAATACAGAAAATAGGAGCAACAACAACCAGAATAGAAAGTAAGTGTACCTAACGAGTTATACATTGTAAACGAGCTACTCGCTAAGTACATAATCAAAATTGTTATGTTGCACAGGACAGCTGCAGTACCCAAACTGCAATCATATTTTTAACGATGTGCTAAATGAAGATTTAAATTTGTATTACCCCAGCTGATGAAAGCCCGAGTTGTATTGGTATAAATCAAATATACAAAATTTGGCTGGTTCCTGGATTTCTTAAAGTAATATAATCCACATCCGTGGAATTCAACAACCATTAACAATGGATAAATTAATGTAATTAGATAGATTTTATTTTCTTCAGCAAAAATTAACAGAGACTTGTCGAGACCTTGACATGTGGTCTGATGTCACATGCAAACAGCTTTTTTACATGGTAAACCCATGGATTTACTTTTGTCCTTAAACTGCAGTGTCGCAATCTCGACCCAAGCTTTCTTCCCAGGGCCTAACTGTACAGACGACCTGCGTGTCAGCAGGAAACAGCTTTCCTCGGCGCTGCACCGACGGCGTGCTTAAGTACATCTGTCCAAGAAAAAACAATTCATTATGCCTCCGCGCCAATGATATGTCACAGCAATTTCTGTTCTCACGTACTTCACGTCTGCCTTTACGTCTATCTTCATCCCGCAGGAAACGTTCTCTACGCCAGGCATTAATCAACAGACGAATGAAATGCCACCGAAGTTAACGCACTAAAGCTGTGTCTGAGAAGAACGGCGTTGATTCGCCGTTTCAACCACTCTGAATTATATTTCACATCTACATCTGTGCTGCGCAACTACAGAACACTTCTGGTACCAGTATCGCTCCCCCCTTCCCCGTTCCATTCGTGAATGGTGCACGGGAAGATAGATAGTTGGTAAGCCATTGACTCAGTTCGAATCTATCCAATTTACCTTCATCGCTTTTTCGTGAGATATACGTAGGAGGAAGCAACGTCCATGTTGACTCTCCAACGAACGTCAGCTCTCAGAATTTTATCAGTAAACCGCACCTCAATGCACAATGCCTGTCTTGTAGAGTCTACCAGAACAGTTGGCTTAGCATTTCCGCTACGCGTTAACGGTTGCTAAACTTGTAACGTAGCCCAGTGTTTCTCTTTGGATCTTCTCTATTTCCGATATCTTCCTGTCTGGGTGAGTGTCCCACACTGATGAACACAAGAGTCAATTGAAAGAGAGTTTTGAAAGCCATCACTCTCGTGTGTGGACTTCTCTTACTTAGGTTTCTTAAAATGAATCTCAGTCTGCATCTACCTTATTCGTAATTAATTTAATGTGGTCGAGCCATTTAAAAATCGCTCCGCCTACATACTCCCAGATACTTAATTAATGTGACTGCATCTTGTGGTTATTGTGAAATCGTGTGATCGTACATTAATTTCACGGTGCGCCAAATTCATATTCTTGAAGAAAACACTTTGTTTCACAAATAACCTATCATCCAGCGGACGTTGGTCTATCGAATGTTCATACGATTTTGAAACGCTTCCCTGTTGGTTTTTGAACGTTTTTGAACACATTCTAAGTTGATACCTGAACGAATCGTAAGTTGATTTTTGAATGCGTGCACGGTGTACGTGATGTCTCCGCCAGGGGAATCCCCGTCGCATCTAGAAATAAAAAACTTTCCAGCCGACAAAAGGGGACGAGGCTGTAAGTGATGAGCGGAATAGACCCGAATGGCTGAATGCCATTCGCTGTTTGTTTATGTGGCTCATTGGGTGTGCGAATGATAAGCGTTGTTATAAATATTAGTGAAATCCACAGATTCAGGCTACCAGAGTGGACATGAAGGAAAAACAGGAATAACAGACAAGAAATACACGTATTATCTTCTCGGTGTATCCAAGAAAATGAGCCGGCCGGAGCGGCCGAGCGGTTCTAGGCGCTACAGTCTGGTGCCGCGCGACCGCTACGGCCGCAGGTTCGAATTCTGCCTCGGGCATGGATGTGTGTGATGTCCTTAGGTTAGTTAGGTTTAAGTAGTTCTAAGTTCTAGGGGACTGATGACCTCAGGAGTTAAGTCCCATAGTGCTCAGAGTCGTTTGAACCAAGAAAATGAAATTTTGACAGAAAATTTTTGCCAGATCGCTACACTACTGAGGACCAGTTGTACAACCCTCGGCTGGCAGCCGCTTACGTTCTGTTCTCGGAATAGCGCAGGAAACGCGCTGTACAAACACTTAACAAAGCCTAACGTGGGATAACTAAACTGGTGCTTCCAGCAGGGTTGGTGAAGTTAATCGGACAGTAAGTTTTGACAATTGCAGTAATAGCTACAGAATTAGTAACGACAAGATTGTTAGATGAAGAAGCAAAAGAAACGGAGACATCACTTAAATTACGAGGGTTGACAAAGAAGTTAATGCACCGCATTATTTTTTTTCGAAAATTCTTTATTGAACATAATGAGAATTACACACACGAAAGAATTGTGTTTTACCTACACATCCTACTTTTCCACATAAACTCCACCCCGTTCTATGGCCTTTCCTCTACCGCGAAACAGAGGTGTGTATGCCCTGTCGTTACCTATCCTTGTCCCGGTGCCGGAGCCAGTGCTTCACTGTGTGAATTACCTCCTCATCGTCCTCAGAATGTCTTCCACGAATGGCATCCTCTAATGGCCCAAACAAGAGGAAGCTCGCTGGAACTTGTCAGGTGTGACAGCCGTGGATGGTCTCCCCGACCGCTGCAAATTTTGGAGCTCCACCGAACCGCCTTCTGAAGGCCTCACCCTCCGTGCCCAGCGACTAACTGAACTTCTGTAGACAGCAGGTGCTCCATAGACTTTGAACAAGCGTTTGTGAATATTCCCCACAGTTTCTTTCTCTGCAGTGAGAAATCAATGACGGCACGTTGCTTGTAACGTACATCACCTACAGACGCCACTTTGAAACTGTCCTGCAGCTACGCTATCTGTCGGAAGTGACGGAAACTTTGCACGCTCACTCAGGAGACTTCAAGTAACACATACGTAAAGTTTCGCATTCGTAGCATTGTTTTCGGCTGAGAATAAAAATGCGGTGCATTACTTTCTGGCCGGCCGCTGTGACCGAGCGGTTGTAGGCGCTTCAGTCCGGAAACGCGCTGCTGCTACGGTCGCAGGTTCGAATCCTGCCTCGGGCATGGATGTGTGTGATGTCCTTAGGTTACTTAGGTTTAAGTAATTCTAAGTGTAGGAGACTGATGACCTCAGATGTTAAGCCCCATACTGCTTAGAGCCATTTGAATCATTACTTTCTGGGCAACCCTCGTATATGGAAGACTATGACAATTTCAAATTTATATAAAACTACTACTACTACTACTACTACTACTACGACTACTACTTCTTTTCGATCTCATGCTTAAGAAAGTGGAGCATATGAGTGAAATGTGAACCTATTTCCTAGCATAACGCTTCTTATTTGCAGTACGCCTCATAGGCATTTGATATTTGTGCTTCGGGAATTACATTCTGTCTTGTTATTCGTATAAATGAAGTAGATACAAGTGACCATTTGTGCCAAAACAGCCTTGCTTAATCTGCGCGTGTTGCAAATGCTGCAATATTAGGAAGGCCTATTTCGCTTTCATCTAGCAAACAGTGACAAAATAGACGTAATCAAATCAAGAACCCACACCACATTTTCAGTATCAGACATCGATATTTTGATTTTTCACTTAGCAAAACGTTTGACAAACTAGGATGTGGTCATAGATTCTTGTGCAGAAAGGAAAGCGCGCCGTGTAAAGCTGCAACAAGATTAAAGAGAAAAAAATGCTGGGACCTAAGGTTTGAAGAAATGTTTATTGTCTTGATTGTGTCTCATCTTTACTGCTTTTATGTTTCCTATATTTAATTTTATATCACGCAAAAGAGAAAGTTATTAGCTAATCGGCAATAAAGAGTGCAAATTTTCTGAAGAATTCTCATTCTCCTGGTCACAAATAATCCCACCAGTATTAATTGTGAGTTTTTTCCCTTAAGGGGGGTAGGATATCAAACCGGCTGACTGGGAGCGAGAGAGGCTCCACTGGGCATTTTAATTTCCACTGTCCGGAAAGTAGGTTTGATGGCTTCCATTACAAAATACACACGTCTGAATCCCGCAGAGCGAAATACAGTGACGTGCGACGGAAGAATGCTGTATGAAGAGGCGTGGCACTGCACTTGGGCACACTTAAGACCAAATAACGTTTCTTACATTTCCTCGAACATGTACGTTATATATATCAAACTGTTGAAAGATGTGCGCTACAAAATGCTCATAGTTTTGAAGAAGGGATTTTTTACAAATTTTTGACGTCCTATCTCAAAAGCTCAAGGGGGAGAGGGGGCGCCACAATCAAGTTTTTAATCCGGTTCGGAAATATCGTAGACCCGGGGCTGTGTGTGTGTGTGTGTGTGTGTGTGTGTTTTGAGGATCTGCCAACCCGTGCCACATGCGCCGATCACCAACATTTCGTTGTAATTTTGTTGTAACAGCATCAAAAATGGTTCAAATGGCTCTGAGCACTATGAGACTTCTGAGGTCATCAGTCCCCTAGAACTTAACTAACCTAAGGACATCACACACATCCATGCCCGATGCAGGATTCGAACCTGCGACCGTAGCGGTCCCGCGGTTCCACACTGAAGCGCCTAGAACCGCACGGCCACACCGGTCGGCGTGTAACAGCATCACTTGCTAACAACTTCAGAGAAACTTCCTGCGTTATTCGCTCCATCACGTACGTATGTATTTTGTTCATTATGCGACAGTACGCAACAGGGCAAAAGTCTGGCTCGGGGCGAGTCCGTAATTTGTGTGTTCGGTGTGGCAATGTTGTCCGCGCTCGCCCTGCGGTATGAAGGGAGGGACAGGGGGTGTGTCCGCTGTTGGTTTCTCGCAGCATATCAGATAGCAACGGGCAGACGACATTTGCCGTAGCAAGAGACGAAGGAACACTGTCACGACCAAATTATCACACTACAGCCCTATCTAGACCTGTGGCTGCGCTAAGGATCAGTCTGTCAGCAACATCTCTCTTCATCTTCGAAAGACACTTTCTTTTTTGCTGCCTTCTGGGTCTCGTGTATGTTTATACCTCGGAAGCCAACTTAGCGGCCGAGGCAGGGCTTTTCGCCCTTCCTTGGTGCATTCGCAAACGGTGCGTCGGAGCTTTAATTGCTCTGATTTTCGCGTCGTGGTCCTTCTGCCTGGCGTTTGTGGACGACATATTAGGGGATCCAGTGAAAAAAACATGCTGCTCTTAAAAATACAGGGTGAACATAAAGTCTTTCCCTGATTACAAAAATTTTTTTCTAAGGAAATATGCTGGATACAGCTTTGCGGTGTCTTGCAAATGGTAGCTTAACTTACGGTAACTTCGTGGGTTAAGCTAACGTTTGCAACAAATCGCACAGCAGTATTTAGCGTAGGTCCTTAGAAATAAATTTTTGTAATCAGGGAAAGACTTTATGCTCTCCCTGTACATTATCTATCTTCTCTATAAATCCAGCCTGTGAACAACACTCAAGAATCGGTCGAACGAGTGTTTAGTAAGCCACAATTATTTGTGCATTCATTGCGCGACCTGACGTTTTTGACTCTAGTAGTAGAGGGTGAGTCAGCGTAATGGAGGGGCGTTCTGGACTCACTGTTTTCTCCTACAGCAGTAGTCTAGTTAGAAGAGAGAAGTGGACGATGCAACACCTTGCGCTCGTAGTGCAGACGTTCTTTAAAAATGCAGAGTCCGCGACCGCCACTCAGAGGAAGTTCCGTCTCCAATTCAATGTTCCACATAATGGTGCAGTTCCGACCCGCAATACGTACCATTCTGCTTGGGTTAAGAACTTTCGCGAGACAGATTCTGCATAGAAGAAAAAAAGCGGGAGGCATTATAAAGCTGGCCACATCACCTGAAAACATTGAAGTTATGCATCACGCATTTCAGCAGAACCCTAACCGATCTGGAAGACGACACGTGCAGTATTCTTGGGTTATCGAATTCGTCCGTTCGACGCCATTTCACATGGTCTAAATTTTCATCCCTACAAAACTGCGATTGTTCAGGAATCGAAGCCTCAAGATTTCGTGAGGCGGAGATGTTTTGCTGAAGTAATGAAAGATGTTCGAAGAAGAACCTGGAATTGTGATTTTAATGTCAGATCAGACTCATTTTTACCTAAACAGCACTGTTAACTGCCGGCCGCTGTGGTCGAGCGGTTCCAGGCGCTTCAGTCCGGAACCGCGCTGCTGCTAGGGTTGCAGGTTCGAATCCTGCCTCGGGCATGGGTGTGTGTAATGTCCTTAGGTTAGTTAGGTTTAAGTAGTTCTAAGTTTAGGGCACTAATGACCTCAGATGTTAAATCCCATAGTGCTTGGAGCCATTTGCATTTTTGGCAGTGTTAATAAACAAAACTGTTGTTACTGATCTCCAAACAACCCTCAGCAACTGCATCATCACCTACTGCATTATGATAGGATTGCAGTGTGGGATGGATTATGGGAACTTTGTGTCGTAGGGCGAAAATGGGAGAGCCGTTACCGTGAATTCGGAGTTATTTGACCATGTTGCTTGAATTTCTCGTTCCAGAACTTCGTCGACGTGGCGTAAATTGTCGAAGTGTTTAGTTTCAGAAAGACGGTGCGACAGCTCACTCTTCCAACGTGTGTATGGCTGAAGTAAGGGAGTTGTCTCTGCGAAAGTGATATCCAACAGAGAATATGTTGACTGGACGCCCCACTCTCCGGACCTTACTCCATGTGACTTTCTTGTAGGGCTTCATCAAGAACAAAGTGTACATCAGTAAGCCACGTACTGTGCTTCAATTAAAGGATACCACCGAGCCAGAGATTCGTGCTGTATCCCATTACATATTAGAGAAAGGGAGGGCAAACTTTGCGCAGAGTGTCAACAAGTGTGGCGAAAGAGAGGGCCAGTACTTCAGGACATTATCTTTCACAAATAATTAATTTCTGTCAAAATTAACGTATAAGATGTCATTCAGTGAGTATCCTTTGAAATAAATCATCTTAAAATGTCACTGTGTACTATAGATTCAAAAACCATCAGACAACGCTGGCTCACCCTGTACTTCTCCAATGGATCTCAGCATGGCATCTCCTTTTCCTACAACTAGTTTTAGGAGTTCATTACATTTAATGTCGCTCTGGACGGCATTGCTGGGCATTTCTACAGTAGTTACTGATTCCAGCGATTTATCGCCAATAGTGTAGTGGATCTCTTTAGCTACTTACAGGCAATTTGTTACATTTATTTACGTTCAGAGACAACTGAAAGTCCTCAGAACAGTCATCGATCCTCCCCAGGTTTTGCTGCATTTCGCTACAGTCTGCATTGCAACATCCCTGTAGACAACAGCAGCATCTGCGAACAGCCGCGCAAGCCTGTTGATCATTTATACAAAAAATTCAAATGTGTGTGAAATCTTATCGGATTAACTGCTAAGGTCATCAGTCCCTAAGCTTACACACTACTTAACCTAAATTATCCTAAGGACAAACACACACACACACACACACACACACACACACACATGCCCGAGGGAGGACTCGAACCTCCGCCGGGACCAGCCGCAGAGTCCATGACTGCAGCGCCAAGACCGCTCGGCTAATCCCGCGCGGCCAATATGAATCGTCCAAAACCCTGTAATACTACCCATACGCAGATTAAAATTAGGCGAAATACAGTCGCTGAAGCTACTATCCTCGCAGATCCATCAGCTGAAGAGGTCTCACCCATACCCCTGTAAGCCAATGATCCCAACCAACTTACCCATTCATTTTAAGCGGGTTCATTTGCCGATGAAGGTTTTAGTTGCAATAACAATAAGCAAGGATCAATGTGAGAGAGAGCAGTAAGATAACAGAGAGGAGGGGGGAGGGGAGAGGCGTAAAAACAGAGGGGGGGGAGGAAGGGAGAGGAACATATAAGAGGAGAGAGAAGGATATGGACAGACAGAGAGGGAGGCGCTGTTGCACAGAGAGAGGGAGTGCAGGAAGTGGAGGATATGGACAAAGAGAGTGGGAAGAAGTGTATGATGTACATCAAATTCCCATACATATTTAGCAACTGCGAGGCACTGCCGGGTTCACTTTCGAATATGACCATCAGGACTAGTACATTGTTGATGTAACTGTACATCGAGTGCAAAGTGCGCTAGTGCAGTGTCATGTTGATATTACATAAGATCAGAATTTACTGTGATTTGCAGTGTTGTGCCGATACGAAAGCTATTCGTTTGTTAAGGTCCGATATGTCGCGAAATTGAGACTACAGTGAAATTCAAAAATGCTTTATTTATAACATTTAGTTTCGCCTTACAGTTACTTTCCTGCATAAACGCCACACCGACTTAGTTGTCTGTCGTAGCGTTGTACCATCTTTTCAATACCGTTATCATACGAGGGTTGAATGAAAAGCAATGCCTCCACCTTTGTTAATTGGGTTTGGATGGGAAAAATTAATAAATCTAAACGCAGAAATAATCCTTAGAATGTGATCTTTAATTACCAATATTTACTTTTCCACATAATCACCTGCCAATTGGATACATTTCTGCCTACGATGTACAAGTTTTCTGAAGCCGTCACGGAAGAAGTCGACACTCTGTTTCCGCAACCACAATCTCACAGTTCTCTCAACGTCTTCATCAGAAGCATAATGATGTCCCCACAGATCGTCTTTTTTGAATGGAGAAAGGCGTCACCTTCATCCTCGTAACGCAAGAAGAGTTCCTGGCAAATTTCAAGTCTGTGCACTTTCATTTCAGGAGTTAGCATCCGGGGTACCCATCGTGCACAGATCTTCGGATAGCCAAGCAGAGCAATAATGTGACCCACAAGTTCTCGTGAAATTCCGATTGCGCTTGCAAGATCTCTCTGAGTGATACCACGATCGTTCCGAATCAATCTGTCAATATTTTGCTTGTGAAACTCGGTGGTTGCTGTAACAGGACGTCCAACTCTTTGTTTGTCACGCAGGTCACATGTTCCCGCCTCAACATCTTTAAACACACTCGCCCAACGACGCACAGTACTCACATCAGCACAATCACATAAACTGCTTTCATTCTCTGATAAATCTCCTTTGAGGTGACACCTGCTGTCAAGAATTCAATGACTGCACATTGCTTAAATCGCTTTGACCGACCGTCTGCGCAGGGTTCCATACTTTACACTGTAACAACACAATCGTTCAATGCTAAGGCTTCCCGGCAACTGGAGCTGTAGACAAGAGGCTACGGAACAAGCCAGTATCTGCCCCATACCACTGCTG
The DNA here is from genome assembly GCF_023864275.1 of Schistocerca cancellata. NCBI lineage: Eukaryota > Metazoa > Arthropoda > Insecta > Orthoptera > Acrididae > Schistocerca > Schistocerca cancellata. Next base: position 288,008,329 of record NC_064627.1, read on the forward strand.
CCAACTGTTGAAGAGGTACGATGGTGGAGGCATTACTTTTCAGTCAAAAAAATGGTTCAAATGGCTCCGAGCACTATGGGACTCAACTGCTGTGGTCATAAGTCCCCTAGAACTTAGAACAACTTAAACCGAACTAACCTAAGGACATCACACACATCAATGCCCGAGGCAGGATTCGAACCTGCGACCGTAGCGTTCGTGCGGTTCCAGACTGTAGCGCCTTTAACCGCTCGGCCACTTCGGCCGGCCACTTTTCAGTCAACCCTCGTAGAAACACAACCTGTACTTTCCACCAATTCTCTGCGCTGGTCTGCAGCTCGTTGCCTGTGTCAAAATATCTTCAAAGCTAATGGTTCATCTGAGTAGAGATGAAACTCAGAAAGGACTAAGTCCGGGCTGTATGGTGGGTGATAATAATAAATGTCGTGTGACTAGGGCCTCCCGTCGGGTAGACCGTTCGCCGGGTGCAAGTCTTACGATTTGACGCCACTTCGGCGACTTGCGCGTCGATGGAAATAAAATGATGGTGATTAGGACAACACAACATCCTGTCCCTGAGCGGAGAAAATCTCCGACCCAGCCGGGAGTCGAACCCGGGCCCTTTGGATTGACATTCTGTAGCGCTGACCACTCAGCTACCGCGAGTGGACGGTGGGTGTTTAAACACTGCCAATCGAAAACGCTCCAGGAGCATCTTCATTGCCCTTGCAGTGTGCGGCCGAGAATTGTCATGAAGAAGGAAATCCATGACAGCTACGTTATGTGGGCTGCACGAAATCAGGCGAAATCCTTCACCATGCTCTTGTACTCAGCGGGAGACACTATTTTCTAAGCGTCTTTACGTGCTCACTGTGAGCTCAGAACTGAAGGGAGTTACATGATATGAACGCCGGTTATACTAGGGACTTTGCTCCTCACAATTGTGCGCTTCATCGGATTTTCACTGGGGTCTCCATTTTGCGACCGATTGGCTCTTAATAAACGAACAGCCCTCGTATTTTCAATACGGTACAGATATAGAGGTAAATGATGGTAGGATATAAACGAAATGCTATAACATAAGAGCCACCGGAGACCAAGGGTCCCTAATACCAAAATAATATTGAAATATCCCTGAACAACATCCAAAACTTTTTCAGTGGAGTTCAGTTGAACGCAGTATATACTGCGATCGATAATAGCCCTGTACTCTCACGGAGTACTCCCAAAATTACCTGCATACATGTCTATGTCAGGGTTGAGTGTCTGCAAGGAAATCCTGAATCCAGCCATAGATCGATGCTCAGTAAGCTGTTCAAGAAACGACGGAGCGGAACTGTATCAAGTGCCTTCCGAAAGACAAGGAACATGGAGCCAGTCTGGGCGCCGTTCTCTAAAGCGCTCTTATATCTCAGAGTCCAACAGAGCTATCTGAGGTTCGCAAGATCTCTTTTTTGTAGAATTGTAAAACATATTTTCCCTTCTTTCACTGCGTAACGTCTGGTAAAGCCGTGATGACATCATAAACCCGTCGATTTCGTTCCGCCTTGCTGTGTCCTACGGAGCTAACGCTCCGTCTCTAATGACTCTGTGTTCATGGAGCATTAAAGTCACTTCCTTCCAACAAACAAAATTTTCATCACGCACTGTGCTATATTGCGCTTTATTCTCCGAATCAAAATATACTGGTAGCGGTTTCTGTATGTAATAATGCTGATAAACGTCACCACTTTTTAATTCTAAATTCATAAATCGTAGGAGACAGATAATACTTTACTTGCGTGCCAAAAAACAACCTATACCGGATCAGACGTCGCCCGAGTCAACAAAAATTTACACCGGTTGCTAAGCTATGGCTGTCTAATATCAAAATTACGGCACAGAAACAGTTTGGAACTAGAATGAAAACCGCTCCTATCATAGCGCTAAAATGGCGAATATGTGCTAGGCAGAGTTAGTGATGTAAAAGAAGGGAACTAGGTTTCTGCCAGCTCCAAAGACATTTAAATCTAAACATCTTAACGCATCGCGCTTTTTTACGAGTAACACTACTTCCCTAGCTCAGTGAACGCTCTTAGCTAAAAGTTATTGGCACACCTGCAGCTTGTAATTTATAGGCTAAAATCCCTGATCCTGTGCCCCAAATCCAGAAGATTCGCCACCATAGTAAACAACCACGCAAAAATGTTCCTATCGGAACACAAAAAAATGTTCCATTTTATTTAGAAGACTGACTTTAAATTGGGATACCAGCTTCCTCGTTCTATCCTTCCTCAGTACCTTTAAAAGTTTTCCCAAAAATTTTGGCATGCGAACATATTTGCGCTTTTTTTATTCCAACTCCCACAGGCTCCCCTAACTGTAACTCAAAACCACTACTCCCTCGCTCATACCCATCCACTCCCAATTGCGCTTTCTCACTCACTCATTTAGCCCAACTCATTGTCATTATCATTATCTCTTTGCGTGTCTCTCATTGTCTTCTGTTTCATAGTCATAGACCCCTTCATTCTGTCCTACTACTCCATTCCCCTCTCACTGTGTGACTCTTGCTCTCTCTTACTACTGCTATCTCATTCCCTCCATCCTACTGCTGCTGTTTCTTCTATCACTACCTCTAGCTTCCTCATTGTCACTGTCATATACTCTGTCACTCATTATCACATCCTCTCACTTACTTCAGATTTCTCTCTCTCTTTATTCCTCCCCTCCCTGGCACTGTCTCCTTCATTCTTCTCCAAGCACACTCCTGTCACTGTCAACTCTGTTCCACTGCCACTGAGACGAGACCCTCTCTTTCTCTCACACTGCCATTGTCTCCTTCGTTCTTTCTATAGCAAAACCACTGTCGACTGTCTTCAATATTTATTTCTTTTCTGTTTCTTTGCCACTGCCACTGTCTTCTTCTCTCTCAGCATAAAGAAGTGCGAATATGTTCGCGTGCCAACATTTTTGGGGAGAATTTTAAAGGTGCTTTGGAAGACAGAAGGAGGCAGCTGGTTTCCCACTTTTCAATCAGAGTCTTTTAAATATACAGGAACATATTCGCATTTTTTTGTGATCCAATTGGAGCATATTCCAGCTGGTTCCCTTCTTTTCCCTGGTAAAGTATAGCATTTGACGCACATGAAAAGAAATGTATTGGTAACTAAAATTTAGGTAGTTTACTTATATGAAATTGAAGTAGCCCAAAACTAATTTTACATTTCAGACCGGATTTTACGTGCAAAAAAATATTCAAGTGCTTCAGTATTACAAAATGGGGTTCCAAAATGATAACGAAGTCACCTTACAGCATATTTCTCCGCGTTACGTCACTATAAATTACATTTCCGTTTCACACCGCATTTTACGTGCGTATTTTACACGTACAAGTAGTGTGACTTTGAATCTCTGTAGGTCGGAAACGGATAAAGATATGAAGAAAATTTCAAGGTTGTTCGAGATCGAAATCGAGATCTTGGGAATACGTCATGATAGGTACGGCTGTTTGCTGTGCATGGCCGTCTCGGAATCCGCGACTGGGTTTTGGTGCCCCAAATGCAAATTTTGGAGGTGTTTCTCGATAACGGATAAAAATTTATGAAAACAGGGAGATGGATCTTCGAGCAATTTATTGGGGTTAATTTTTATTTAGATTTCACCTCGTACAGAATTTTAAGTGCAGAAGTAGGTTAATTTTGAACCTCTGTATTTTGTAAACGGATAAAGATATCAAGGAATCTTGTTCAAGATTGGAATCTTTGGAATGTATCACACAAATTTCAGCCATTTGCTGTGCATAGGCATCGGATTGGCTGGATTTTGGTCCACTGATGACGGCGAAAATATGTTTAAAAGAACACTTTTGTACGGTTTTCTGACGAACCGCCAATGAACTAATGGTGCTTCCGCAAATCCCATCAAGCCCGCCGTAGACTGCATCAGATTCGAAAAGAATTGACCGATTTGCTCCATTTGTCTAAGCAAGAGGAAGTGTGCAATATTCATACTTCGACCCTGCACTCTAGGATATTGACACTAACACGATCCTTCTGTTGGGTACACAAATGGTCACTGGGGCCCCAAGGCCTATCCAAAACATATGGGTTCAAATGGTTCTGAGCACTATGGGACTTAACTTCTAAGGTCATCAGTCCCCTAGAACTTAGAACTACTTAAACCTAACTAACCTAAGGACATCACACACATCCATGCCCGAGGCAGGATTCGAACCTGCGACCGAAGCGGTCGCGTGGTTCCAGACTGTAGCGTCTAGAACCGCTCGTCCACCCCGGCCGGCCCAAAACATTTGATCCTACATTCTTATCAGCGGTAGAACCCGAGGTATGGGCACCGAATTTTTTTTATGCACGGCATTTTGGAACGTATTAGGTCGCATACATTCCGATATAAAAACCATTCAGTTTAAGAGCATACATGAAATAGCTAAAAAGGTTTTGCCGGGATGACCAAATTTCTTGGGGTGGATTTTTTTTTGGGGGGGGGGGGCGGGCGAGAGGACCATTTCTCACATAAACGCACCCCCTGTTAAATGTATGGTGAGGGCTGTAAAAACAAATTGAGGAAAATTTATGTGCTTCTAGAGAGCGGGATGCGTCTACAATAGTAAGTATCACAGAGTGTGGATGCAAACATCCTAAACTTTAATAACACATTGTGTCATACTGCGTGACACGACAAATGGCATGTTGGATGATGTGTGCCATGTTGTACGACATGACATCATGTATCACGTTACTTTGGCTGACACGTTGCTTTATATTACAGGACATGAGCACTACTTGTAACGTTTAATGAAAAAAATACGAGCTTACGGAATATCGGACCAGGTTTGTGATTGGATTCAGGATTTCCTAGAAGAAAGAACTCAACATGTCATTCTTAACGGTTCAAAATCTGCAGATGTAGAGGTAATTTCGGGAGTACCGCAAGGAAGCGTGATAGGACCTTTATTGTTTACAATATACATAAATGACTTAGTTGACAACATCGGTAGCTCCGTGAGGCTATTTGCAGATGACACGGTTGTCTACAAGAAAGTAGCAACATCAGAAGACTCGTACGTACTCCAGGAAGACCTGCAGAGGATTAATGCATGGTGCGACAGCTGGCAGCTTTCCCTAAACGTAGATAAATGTAATATAATGCGCATACATAGGGGCAGAAATCCATTCCAGTACGATTATGCCATAGGTGGTAAATCATTGGAAGCGGTAACGACCGTAAAATACTTAGGAGTTACTATCCGGAGCGATCTGAAGTGGAATGATCACATAAAACAAATAGTGGGAAAAGCAGGCGCCAGGTTGAGATTCATAGGAAGAATTCTAAGAAAATGTGACTCATCGACGAAAGAAGTAGCTTACAAAACGCTTGTTCGTCCGATTCTTGAGTATTGCTCATCAGTATGGGACCCTTACCAGGTTGGATTAATAGAAGAGATAGACATGATCCAGCGAAAAGCAGCGCGATTCGTCATGGGGACATTTAGTCAGCGCGAGAGCGTTACGGAGATGCTGAACAAGCTCCAGTGGCGGACACTTCAAGAAAGGCGTTACGCAATACGGAGAGGTTTATTATCGAAATTACGAGAGAGCACATTCCGGGAAGAGATGGGCAACATATTATTACCGCCCACATATATCTCGCGTAATGATCACAACGAAAAGATCCGAGAAATTAGAGCAAATACGGAGACTTACAAGCAGTCGTTCTTCCCACGCACAATTCGTGAATGGAACAGGGAAGGGGGGATCAGATAGTGGTACAATAAGTACCCTCCGCCACACACCGTAAGGTGGCTCGCGGAGTATAGATGTAGATGTAGATGTAGATGTATAATAACGCGAATATGTCAAGGTGTTTTGATTTAAATCTCACTGAAGCTTCCAGGTTAGTCCAAAAGTTAGTTCCTTTCTTTTACATACCACACACTCTCTAGGACGTATTGCGCCTTTCTTTGTGCTATGAAAGTAACATTTTTCATTCTGATATGTCTGGAAACCAATATGAGATATGGGCCGTTGAAGATCCGCATTTCACAGCTCGCATTTTATGTACGGATGAGCCAGGATTCATAACACAATACTCACATGCGGGCAGATGGAAATCCTCGAGCAATTATGAAGGTGTGGCATCAAGATCTTTCCATCATCAATGTATCGGCAAGAGACTCATGGGACCATGCATTTTACCGAACAGATTAATAGCTGCTGTGCATCGCCAATTTCTGCATCGTGGATTATCAGCGCTGTAGGAGACCTTTACCCTCGCAGAAAGTCTACGGCTGCAGTTTATGCATGACGGTACACCACATTTTCTACGGATCGAGCGACAGTACTTCACAGCAACGTTTCAAGGGCGATGAACTGTTGGAAAAAGTCCGGGAGTATTGGCTCTCCGTTCACCGGACCTCAATCCGTTGCATCTCTGGCGATGCCCCTTGACCCCTTTGATAACTGCAGACTTCACAGGAGCGTATGACCAATACACGTGACGCAAAGGGAATGGAGCCACATGTACTTGAAAGAATTGTTGATTCGCAGCAGAGATGTGCCAAGGAAGAGTCAGGATACGTGTTAACCAGATGCAGCACTACGTATAGTGTCTACTTCTGTGTAACAGACAGGTGTCAAGAGGGACTGGTATCTGGATGTATAGGGGGTGTAAAAAAATACGGAAACACAAAAAACACGACACATTACCATGTCTAATAAGGCATTGGAAAACTGTTGGTGTTGAAAACAGCCTACAGTTGTATCAGCACGGATAGATTCAAATCCTGTATGGTTTGCAGGGGAGTCTTATAGCACTTTTCCTTCAAAATAATGGCAATTTCAGGTAACGAACATATACACTTCTCTCCAAAGTCGACAACAAAAGCTCAATATTATTGATATCTGGTGGCTGCGGTGATCAGGGGAGGTGTGACAATTCATCCTCGTGGTCATGAAACCAATGCTGAACGAAGCGAGCTGTGTGGAAAGGGGTCCTGTCGACTTGGAACGCAGAATCACTGGGGAACAAACATTGCACCATGGGTTGGAGCTCGTTATTCAAAATGGTCACACAATCCTTGGCAGCAATGTGACCTCGCAGAATAACCAGGGGGCCTATGGAATACCTCGATTGGCTTTCCAACTCATCACCGAACCGACGTTATGTTTCATTCTTGGGACGCAAAATCGTGCAGAAGTTGGAAACAGTGTGGAATGAGACTCATACGTCCAAACGACTTTCTTCCATTATTACACACTCCAGATTTTATGACTTCGGCACGTTTTCCTGTTACGTGAATTTCCGTCACTGACGAGTGGCTTTCGAATTCCAGCTCACCCTGAAATTCCCAGCTCATGGAACTCCATGTTGACAGGGTCCGCGAGTGCGACAGTTCTGCAGTGACTTTTGCAGCTGTCATCCTCTTATTTTTTGGGATAAATCTCTGCAATGAACTCTATTGGTCCATTATGGACGGGGGACATCGGCAGCTGTTTAAGTTAGGATGTTATTTTATTTTATTTTGACGGCTACCAGTTTCTGTATTTCACTATCCCCTCTTCAGGCCCCATATGCATCTCTCCAAATAAACGAAAATGCCATAGGAGTATTGTATCATGAATTCCTTCATATCGTGAATTCAATCGTTACAGTAGTACTTCATTCGAAGACTTGATAGCCTTCGAAATAAAATATCAAATGGTTCAAATGGGCCTAAGCTCTATGAGACTTAACATCTGAAGCCATCAGTCCCCTAGACTTAGAACTAATTAAATGTAGCTAACCTACGGATATCACACACATCCATGCCCGAGGCAAGATTCGAACCTGCGACCGTAGCAACAGCGCGTTACCGGACTGAAGCGCCTAGAAACGCTCGGCCACAGCGGCCGGCAATAAAATAACATCTTACGTTACACAGCTGTTGGTGAATTTCGTTGACATTGACAATTTCTGCAATGAACATCTGTCGCGATCATTCAAGACACATTTTCGTCCAAGCTGTGACTTGGCGGATGATGTTTTTCCGATTTTCCTGTACGTGGTATCAATCTTCTACACGGTGCCTCGTGAAACTCACAGCACTCCGACTGACTTGGTTATGAAAGCATCCACCATACAGGCATCAACAAATTGCCCACGTTCGGATTCACTTAGCTACGACAAAATACCTTCACAACTGCAGAGAACACTGTTATGACCACGACGAACACTTGTAAAATATCGAGGACTTTGCGCAGACACCGTTCGAGGTCAAATACAGCAGCGCAAACTGCAGCTTGGCTACAATCTGCATTTGTATTCAGGCATGCATTTCTCGCGGTGTTCCTGTACTTTTGTCCAACCCGTGTATCATTATAAGGTACTTTTGTCCTAGTTTTGACCACATCTGTCTCCTATAGGAATATATGTGACTTTGTTGTTAAAAGGCTTCATTTCCTTTCTTTTAGTAAAAATAATGGTCCCTCATAGCCTCGCTATCACCGTTCAGCTGCCAGTCTATACAGTAGACAGCTATCACAACACTCGCAATATATTCACTGACGTGCAAGCGAAAATGAGCACTCTTGACAAGCGAGACTCACGAGGAGAGCACCCGACTTCCTAGAAACTTGGGTTCAGTGGAAGAGGAGTCAAAATAAGCAAACACGTGTCGCGGCTTATCCGTCGATCCTCGACTGCTTCTGAAACGACGGTCAAAGTTTTCACGAAACTGAGATGCCTTTTAGCGTGCGATAATGCCAGCCGAATTGGTGGCACAGTGGCTAGCGTCACGGTCTCTAACTTTTGCGCCCCGTGTTCGAAACGCAATTATTGTTTTTATCTATTTTATTTAATCTTTTATCTACCAATGTCCGTCGGAGGTTACTACGCGAATGTTTCTTACGAAGTTAGGTTACACAAGGGCGTTATGTTAACTGTCCAATTACAACGTATTTTCAGAACAAGTGTCATACATTTATTGAATAATATGTGTGTCTATGGTATTATCAGGAATTACAATCGTTTTAAATTCACATATTCTTATATTTCATTCTAACATAAATTTTTATTTCTTATGCTTTACGTTTATTCTTCACGATGATTTGGTGCATTGCCCTGTATGATAGCAGTACTGATAGCAGTATCACGTGAAACACAAACTCCGAACACCACCAGCATCACGCAAAGACATTTCTTGGTATGATTCTCACTAGGAAAGAAACGTCGTTAACATGGCTGAAGATTTCACGCGCTGGCAATAATTTCAGGGCAAACCACGCAAAACGGATCAGTTTTCCGAAAACTGGCAAGATACAATATGGGAATTTCATCGAAAACAAATTCAATCATTTTTGTCATTCGTTTATTGTTTTTTAAATTATTTCACCGGCAATACTATTAGTAAATGAATAAGGATAACGTGATTTCAATACACATTGGAAAATATCTTTGAAGTTACCGTCTACGGTCATGGATAGATAAATGAAAAACGAAAATACAAATGATAATCGCATTTTGAACATTAGCTTGGGCTATTTACTTGCCAAAATGCACGCTGAGCACCTCGAAAATTTTGACCAGCGTTTTTTCAGATACGGTTGAGTATCTACGGATGATTAGAGACACGTGGTCGCTTACAGTGAGGTGGGGAATGTTCGTGGGATACCTCCTAATGTAGTGACAGATCTACTTTTTTCTCGGCGTGGTGCAGCAACTAGACGTGGAATGGACTCAACACGTCGCAGGAACTCCGTTGCAGAAACATTACGCTATGCTGTCTCTACAGTAGTCAGTGATTGCGGAAGTGTTGTCGTTGCAGGATTTTGTGCACGAACTGACCTCTCTATTATGTTTCATAAACGTTCAAATGGTTCAAATGGGTCTGAGCACTATGGGACTTAACATCTGAAGTCATCACTCCCCTTAGACTTAGAACTACTTAAACCTAACTAACCTAAGGACATCACACACATCCATGCCCGAGGCATGAAGTCCCTAGTGCCTAGAACCGCTCGGCCACTCCAACCGATCCATAAACGTTGCATGGGATTCATGTCAGGCGATCTGGACCAAATCAGTCTCTCCAACTGTCTAGAATGCTCTTCAAATCAATCACGACCAATTGTGGTCCAGTGACAAGGCACGCTGGCATCGACAAAATTCCATCGTTGTTTGGAAACGGAGTCCATGAATGGTTTGTAGATGGTCTCGAAGTTGCTCAACATAAATATTCTCAGTCAGTTATCGATTCAGGTGGATCACAGTCCATTCCATCTAAACACTGACCACACCATTATGGAGCCACCACCAGAATGCACAGTCCTCGTTGACAACTTGGGTCCGAGACTTCGTGGCGTCTGCGCCACGATCGAAGCCTACCATCAACTCTTACCAACTGAAATCTAGAGTCATCTGGCCAGACCACGGTTTTCCAGCCGTCTAGGGTGCCACCGATAAGGTCACGAGCTCAGGAGACACAACGTCGTGCTGTTAGTAAAGGCACTCGCGTAGGTCGTCTGCTGCCATAGCCCATTAACGTCGAATTTCGCCGGACTGTCCTTACGGATACGTTCGTCGTACGTGCCACATTGATTCTATTGGCTACTTCACGCGGTGTTCCTTTTTTACTACCACCGAGAACTCTATGCACAAGCCGCTGCTCACGATCGTTAAGTGAAGGGGGTCAGCCATTGTTGTCTGTGGCGTGAGATAATGCCTGAAATTTTGTAGTCTCGGCATGAACTCCCAAACGATTTCCGAAATTGAATGTCACACGCGTCTCGCTCCAACTGGATTCTGTTAGTACCGGTCTTGCGGCCATAGTTATGTCGTGAACCTTTTCTCATGGATCGCCCGTGTACAAATGACAGCCGCGACAGTGCACTGCCCCTTTATACTTTGTATACGCGATCATGTCGCCGTCTCTATGTTTGCATATCGCTGTCCCACGGCTTCTGTCACCTCAGTGCGTTTTATGCTCTCTTCCACTGAGTGAAGGTTTTTGGGAAATCGGTTAATGGCACTTGCCGTGTTCGCCTCGTCGGTACAGGAATAAAACGCTAGCGCGCTGCAGTAGGCTTACTTGCCACGAGTAGAGACAGTTAAGTCGCTGATGTAAAAGAGGCTTAAAGTACTCACCGACGGTCCGGTGTGAAGTAGCGCGTAGAGAGAGAGAGAGAGAGAGAGAGAGAGAGACAGTGGTGCTGGTGCTGGGCGGCGCCCTACCTGTTGCCGTGACAAGGCGTCGCGCCGGCCTGCAGGGTAGCACTCGTTGTGCGCGCGGCCGAGGGCAGGCAGATACTGCGGGGTCGCAGGGTCTCGCTGATAGTGGGCCTCTGCTTCGGCCGCAGCGCCGCGCTGCGCCACGGCCGGCCTAGCCTCCAGCCCGCAGAGTCCGCGCGCCTCCGCCGCCGCGCACGCACTGACTGCCTGCCCGCCGGCGCCGCCCCCACGCCCTGCCGCCCCCGCAGCTGGGCGTCGCCCCGCGCCGCGTACACCCCGCGCCACCGCGACGACATGTGCGCCCGACGCTGCCCGTACGAGCGCAGTCGCGCGTTCGCTCACGTTTCGCCTCGCCGCCCGTGCATTTACGCTCGCATGCAGCACCCGGGATTCTGCCTCGAAATATGATCCCCCGACGCTGTTGCGGTGTAGGCTACACGGTACAAGATGAGATTCACGAGTGTACAGCCAAAGCACCATATGGTAAGTACTATATAAATGTTTTGCCGCAAATCCGTGTTATCCGGAGAAAGCTAACTAAAGGACTGGCCTGGTTAAGGACCATGGATCGTGTGCGCAGTAGCAAACCGCGACGCTGACGTCACTGTCGACCTTGCCACCGCTCAGTAGTCTGCCACTGACATTACTTTTTGTAGTGACGGTTATGTACCGAATACCCATATGATTTTCAGAGGGTACTTTTAATAAAACTCAATTTCCTTACGGTTGTATCCAGAATGAGATTTTCACTCTGCAGCGGAGTGTGCGCTGATATGAAACTTCCTGGCAGATTAAAACTACGTGCCGGACCGAGACTCGAAGTCCGAACCTTTGCCTTTCGCGGGCAAGTGCTCTACCAACTGAGCTACCCAAGCACGACTCACGCCCCGTCCTCACAGCTTTACTTCTGCCAGTACCTAGTCTCCTACCTTCCAAACTTTACAGAAGCTCTCCTGCGAACCATGCAGAACTAGCACTTCTGAAAGAAAGGATATTGCGGAGACGTGGCTTAACCACAGCCTGGGGGATGTTTCCAGTTTGGAAGGTAGGAGACGAGGTACTGCCAGAACTAAAGCTGTGAGGACGGGGCGTGAGTCGTGCTTGGGTAACTCAGTTGGTAGAGCACTTGCCCGCGAAAGGCAAAGGTCCCGAGTTCGAGTCTCAGTCCGGCACACAGTTTTAACCTGCCAGGAAGTTTCCTTACAGTTGTATTTTTTACTTTATTTTGATGTTTATCAAATGCACGTACAATCGATCTAAGGAGTACCTGCAGATGAGTCATTATTGTCTCAAAATCTGTTGTATGTACATGAGATAAACATCGAAATAAAATTTAAAAAATACAGCATTACGAAAATTTACTTTCCTTATAACAGAACTATCGACTTGATTACAGTTATTTTATTTCATTCCTTCTTACGCGTTTTGGCATTACTCCATTTTCAAACAACCAAAATCTTGGTGATACCAAGTAACGCGTCCAGTTTAATCGTATTAAGCACAAGTTCTCACTTTGTTGCGTGATAGCAGACGCAGATGTGAAGGTTACTATGTACTTGGTCCACTATATGGCATTCCTCCCTTTGGGTGGTCAGATGTGATCGACCGTAATCTTGACGGCCAATATGCCCGCATTCATGTTCCCATGCAGTCCAACATCAAGCCGCAACTTCGCATCGGTAGCTGAGCGGTCAGCGCGGCAGATGGCTAACCGAATAGGCCCAGGTTCTATTCCCGGCTTGGTTAGGGATTTTCGCCGCGTGGGGACTGGATGTTGTGATATCGTTACGTTCTTATCGTCATAACTGACAAGACAATCCTCTCGATTACTGAGATGGCTGAATGGGCAAGACTGGAAAGCCAATAAAATGGGGAAAAAAGTCAAGCCACTATCACATCCGAATGCCCAAAAAACTTTGATATTGCGCGATTGACCAGCTAGCCAAATGGAGGCCCAAAATAAGGCCTATCTTACAGTCCGTCAGGAGCTGATAACGCTGACTCACACGAGTAAGCGGAATCTGCGTGTCCTTCACAGCGATCGCTCATCATTTGACGATGTTGACTTACCCTGCTAGATCTGGTGCCAAGACTGAACTTTAACATCACTAATGCGGTCTGGTCATCGTCCTACCTGTCACGGAGAACTGAATCTCTAATTATGCACATACACACTGATGGCGTGCACGTGTACAAAGTTACATTAACATCTGATCACGTCTTTTGGGAGCTTCACTTCCTTTTGCCAGGCGACGTAGCTCTTGTACAAAATCTCACTGGACAGTCGATTTCACTGTACCTGTTAGTCTTGCCCATATGGACCACTGTACAGTAGCTACCATAAACAATGAGATACAGATTTCGTTTACATTTACGTTTCTTTAAGACTTTTCTACAATTCGTAATGTCTGTACTGCAATAATACATTTAAATATTTGTGTCCCAGACTGCGTGCAGCACGTTTCAGTAACACTTCTTTCTATTATGTTTCATTTTTATTGAAACTGCCGAAAGGTAGCTGATGTATAATCATTTCGCTACGAATCAGTCAACTTTTAAAAATGGTCGGGATTGCAGTTGTTTTAATATTAGTTTTGTTTCAGTTTGAATATACACGGTGGTCCATTGATAGTGACCGGGCCAAATATCTCACGAAATAAGCATCAAACGAAAGAACTACAAAGAACGAAACTCGTCTAGCTTGAAGGGGGAAACCAGATGGCGCTATGGTTGGCCCTCTAGATGGCGCTGCCATAGGTCAAACGGATATGGACTGCGTTTTTTTAAAATAGGAACCCCCATTTTTTATTACATATTCGTGTAGTACGTAAACAAATATGAATGTTTGAGTTGGACAACTGTTTTCGCTTTGTGATAGATGGCGCTGTAATAGCCACAAACGTGTAAGTACGTGGTATCACGTAACATTCCGCCAGTGCGGACGGTATATCCTTCGTGATACATTACCCGTGTTAAAATGGACCGTTTACCAATTGCGGAAAAGGTCGATATCGTGTTGATGTATGGCTGTTGCGATCAAAATGCCCAACGGGCGTGTCCTATGTATGCTGCTCGGTATCCTGGACGACATCATCCAGGTGTCCGGACCGTTCACCGGATAGTTATGCTATTTAAGGAAACGAAGTGTTCAGCCACATGTCAAACGTGAACCACGATCTGCAACAAATGATGATGCCCAAGTAGAGGTTTTAGCTGCTGTCGCGGCTAATCCGCACATCAGTAGCAGACAAATTGCGCGAGAATCGGGAATTTCAAAAACGTCATCAGTAGCAGACAAATTGCGCGAGAATCGGGAATTTCAAAAACGTCCGTGTTGAGAATGCTACATCAAAATCGATTGCACCCGAACCATTCTTCTGTGCACCAGGAATTGCATGGCGACGACTTTGAACAGTTCTGCCACTGGGCACTAGAGAAATTACGGGACGATGACAGATTTCTTACACGCGTTCTATTTAGCGATGAAGCGTTATTCACCAACAGCGGTAACGTAAACTGGCATAATATGCACTACTGGGCAACGGAAAATCCACGATGACTGCGACAAATGGAACATCAGCGACCTTGGTGGGTTAATGTATGGTGCGGCATTATGGGAGGAAGGATAATTGGCCCCCATTTTATCGATGGAAATCTAAATGGTGCAATGTATGCTGATTTACTACGTAATGTTCTACCGATGTTACTACAAGATGTTTCACTGTATGACAGAATGGTGATGTACTTCAAACATGATGGATGTCCGGCACATAGCTCGCGTGCGGTTGAAGCGGTATTGAATAGCATATTTCATGACAGGTGGATTGGTCGTCGAATCACCATACCATGGCCCGCACGTTCACCGGACCTGACGTCCCCGTTCTTTCTGTGGGGAAAGTTGAAGGATATTTGCTATCGTGGTCCACCGACAACGCCTGACAACATGCGTCAGCGCATTGTCAATGCATGTGCGAACATTACGGAAGGCTAACTACTCGCTCTTGAGAGGAATGTCGCTACACGTATTGCCAAATGCAGTGAGGTTGACGGACATCATTTTGAGGATTTATTTCATTAATGTGGTATTTACAGGTAATCATGCTGTAACAGCATGCGTTCTCAGAAATGATAAGTTCACAAAGGTACATGTATCACATTGGAACAAAGGAAATAAAATGTTCAAACGTACCAGCTGTTCGTCGAAAATTGTGAGCCATATGTTTGTGACTACTACAGCGCCATCTATTACAAAGCGAAAAAAGTGGTCCAACTAAAACATTCATATTTCTTTACGTACTACCGGAATATATAATAAAAAAGGGGGTTTCTATTTCAATTACGCAGCTGATATCCGTTTGACCTATGGCAGCGCCATCTAGCGGGCCAACCATAGCGCCATCTGGTTTCCCCCTTCAAGCTAGAGAAGTTTCGTTCTTCGTAGTTTTTTTCGTTTGACGCTTATTTCGTGAGATATTTGGCCCGGTCACGATCAATGGACCACCCTGTATACGATACGAATCATCATATCCCTTCACAATTTTGTGGACGATAATCGTACCAAAATAGCCTAAAACATTTAGATATTTTCCAAAGTACCAGTATGAAGCTTTCCACAAGAACCCAATGAGACTATCACTGGGCCGAAAATTTTGATCTGCCATATCACTTGATGTAAAGTGCCCATAAGGCATTCCTGTTTTAGAGAGAACCAGTGAAACGGTTATCATCCAGTGACTCGGTAGGTTTATGGGATGAGTGGGTTTCAAACAACCGCCTTGTCATCCAGTTTTAGGTTCTCCGTGTCTCCTATAATTTCAGACAAATCCGGGGACTGTTCTCTTATAACAATACGGTCAGATTCTCCCCACGTATGCCGGCCGTTGTGGCCGAGCGGTTCTAGGCGCTTCAGTCTGGAACCGCGCGACCGCTACGGTCGCAAGTTCGAATCCTGCCTCGGGCATGGATGTGTGTGATGTCCTTAGTTTGGTTAGGTTTAAGTAGTTCTAAGATCTAGGGGACTGATGACCTCAGATGTTAAGTCCCATAGTGCTCAGAGCCATTTGAGCCATTTTTTTCTCCCCACGTATTTGTCTAAGAGAAAGATTTCAGTATCGACATATCTTGCCTTCCTCTATGCGTGTCATCTGCGCCTGTCTCACTAGTCATCACTTTACAGAGCTCTTAGTTGTATACAACTAAGTTCCTGCATTTTCGAAAAGCGCTTGACACTATCCTACACTGCAACTATTAACGAAGAGACGAGCATGCAGAATTGGTTCTCAGATATGTGGCTGGCTCTAACTTTTTCAAGTAAGAACATTCAGTACATTGTCCTCGACGTCCAGTGTTCATCGGAGATGTTCATCGGAGACGAAGGAATCGTCCGAAGTGTGATAGGACCTCACTTGTTTTATATATACATAAACGATCTGCCGGTTCGGGTAAGCGGCACTCTGCGACTGTTAGCTGATGACGCTATAGTGTACTAGACGACGTCTTCTTTGAGTAACTGTAGGAGGATACAGGAATAACAATCGTTCAAATGGCTCTGAGCCCTATGGGTCATCAGTCCCCTAGAACTTAGAACTACTTAAACCTAACTAACCTGAGGACACACGTTCATGCCCGAGGCAGGATTCGAACCTGCGACCGTAGCGGTCTCGCGGTTCCAGAATGTAGCGCCTAGAAACGCTCGGTCACCCCGGCCGGCAATACAGGAGGACTTTGATAGATTTTCTACTTGACGTAATGAATAGCTAAAAATGAAAGTTAATAGAGATGAATAAGAAAATGCTATGTTCGAATGCGGTATTAGTGTCGATTAAAGATCTAGGCTTTACGTTGCAAAGTTTGGCGACTTCGATTTATTGGGAGAATTCTAGGAAAGCTTAGCTTATTATGAAGGATACCGCCTGCAGAACTGCTGTGCGACTTGCTCTCGAGTACTGCTTCTGAACTGCTTCGATGTCTTACTTTAATCCTACCCGGTAGGTATCGCAAATACTTGAGCAATACTCTAGAATGGATCGCACAGTTGTTCTGCATGCTTCATCAACTCAAATTGGAATCCCTGGAGGGAAGACGACTTTCTGTTCGCCAAACAATATTGAGAAACGCGTGAGAATATACATTTGCGATCCACTGCAGAATGATCCTACTATTATTAATACACATCTCACGCAGTGATCGTGGAGAAAAGAGAAATCAGAGCTCATATGGAAGCATATGGACAGTTGTTTCTCACTCGCTCCATTTGCGAGTGGAACACATATGGTATGACTAGCAGTGGTACGCGGTACCCTTCACCATGCCGCGTATGGTGGCTTGCTGAATATTTATGTAGATGTAGACAATGCTAAAGGGTACAAGCGAAAGCCATTCCGAGCTGAGAGCACTGAAGCAGCATACCAGCGTGTGATCAGAAATGACCCGTTCATCCGTTCTCTCACGGGACGTGAAAACGCACGTGGATGAGGACCGACGCCCACGAGAAAGACAACCCGTGGCTCGTACGTGACAGCACGTGACACTGCAAGTCTTACGGGTGCTAATGTTGTAGTCACGAACGATGGCGGTCAGGTTGTTCTGCGCATCTACATCACGCAGTGTCAGAGAGCCAACGAGCGTTCAGTAGTGTTCTGAGCGCTCTGCTCTGAATCCCGTAGGTAATGCGAGAATTAAACATGATCGTAGGGAATTGTTTAGTGAATTTTTATTCCGTTTGTTGCGAGTTGTCATCGCTGATGGTGGTGGTAAATGATACATCTACAGCTACATCTACATATATACTCCGCTAGCCACCAAGCGGTGTGTGGCGGAGGGCACAATTCGCGCCAAAATCATATTTCCTTCCCTCCGCATAAGCTAGGGAGTGACATAATTTGCAGTATATACGCTTTCTTTAAGCGGAAAGCACGCGCATGCCCGTATCACAACTGTTGCTTGGAATCGTCAACAATGCAATCCTCGTCGGTGCCTCGATATGCGCAGCCCGCCATCGTATGTGATCGGACTATAGTAGTTGTCTCCGGCGGAAGCAAGTAACTATTTCAGACAAGTTTAATAATTCATGACTGCGCTTTTAAATGCCTGTGAGCTCTCGACAGCACACAAAGTTAAGAGCTTTAATGGGTACCTTTTCAATTATATACCGATTTCCCATGGTTCCTGCACGGAGCCGAGCGTTCGCGAAGTGTTGCGGACAAGCCGACTAGTGTGACGTCACAAGTTCGTTACAGGGTCCGTATAATTAATTCGCCCCTGATGAGGAGTTAGTGACACCACAGCAAGGAATTCCTTATTTCAGTTCATTGCGAAGCGTGATACGAAGAATCTGGCACGTCAGATTTTTGTCTCGGTGGAGAGGAACGTGACCAATAAGATGTGACATTATTTCTACGTTACAGGCAGAACTTAGAAACCGCCATATTGGATGGAGTGAAACTCTGGAATTGATTTTTTTTTTATTCTTATTATAGATTACGTATTGTGAATACAAACTGTTTCAAAGCATCAACAGAATGAGGATCTCTCGTAAACATATTTTAGATACGATTGTTTATAATAAGATGACAGGAAACTACAATGCTGGCAGTTAAAGGCTACCCGAGTTTTATGCTTTTTTTAACTTCTGGTCTAAGAAAGTAGGGAATTTCACTGCTACAGCACAATGATGATCTATGGCGCGTCATTTTGATGTAGTTTGTCACAGTTAAGTACTAAATAATGACTGCAGATGCAGCCTTTACATCGGGGGTGGCCAAGATTTCGGCTCGCGGGCCATTCGCGGGCCCGAGTGCCAAAGTGCTCAGCCTCGCTTCACATTTCCTCCACACCGCGCTGTCTGAGTGCAACAAAGGCGAAGTGGGGAAAACAGCGAACGCGCCGAGTTTAAATGGCAGTACAGTCGTACTGCATACAATTTGGTTTTATATTTCATATTTCTCAGGAGGGCACCGCGCGACCGCTACGGTCGCAGGTTCGAATCCTGCCTCGGGCATGGATGTGTGTGACGTCCTTAGGTTAGTTAGGTTTAAGTAGTTCTAAGTTCTAGGGGACTGATGACCTCAGAAGTTAAGTCCCATAGTGCTCAGAGCCATTTGAACCATTTTTCAGCAGTATATATCACGAACAAAATAAGTGTTCAGTATTGGTTCAAATGGCTCTGAGCACTATGGGACTTAACTTCTATGGTCATCAGTCCCCTAGAACTTAGAACTAATTAAACCTAACTAATCTAAGGACATCAAACAACACCCAGTCATCACGAGGCAGAGAAAATTCCTGACCCCGCCGGGAATCGAACCCGGGAATCCGGGCGTGGTGTTCAGTATTAATTAATTATCTTTGGAGCACTGAGGACACAATGTAATTTTATTTGGTACAAAGCGCCAGCATATGGGCAGACGCAGACTATTTCACAGAGTTTCACACTCAGCTTGCCACGTAATGATGACTTATTTAGTTTAATAGTAGCAAACAGGTCCAATATGTCGTACGAAATATTGTAGCACTTTTGCAACCTCATTATGGAGACTTGGAAATTCTACTTGAATAAAATCACTGTAGATGTTCTGAACAGTTTTAACGAAAAGGAATCTGTAATTAAAATAGAATTACCTTGAAGGTCAGTGCACATCCATAAGGGAGCTTTCAACTGAATCGGCAAACGGTCTAGTAAACAGCTCGAAAGCAGATGTAAGACTGAGAATGTCATCAAAATCTTTATAAACCAATCTTTGTAATTCCTCCAAGGCCACAACGAATTCTTCAAACCTCACGCTTTCTTTAACGCCAGTGGTCTTAGGGAACTGGATTGTCTTTATCAGATTTTCTTTTAAATGCTTCTCCATCAAATAGGAAAGAAGTTACCTTGCAGTGTCTTACTGTGGGCAGTGTGCGGTCATGTCCACTTAAAATGCGAAGTCTGCAATCCGTGTCAGATATTCTAATTTTCGTTTCTGCACTCATTTTTCCTTCAAAAATTCGAC
The DNA here is from genome assembly GCF_023864275.1 of Schistocerca cancellata. Classification (NCBI taxonomy): domain Eukaryota; kingdom Metazoa; phylum Arthropoda; class Insecta; order Orthoptera; family Acrididae; genus Schistocerca; species Schistocerca cancellata. The sequence continues at coordinate 288,028,503 of NC_064627.1, forward strand.
AATAGCGAGATTTAAATCGAGAAATCGTTCCACCTATGCCCCTCGACTTAACCAATGAACTTGCAGTAATATATGAAGTGTGCAACCTCTTCTTTCATTTCCATTGAAAACAGTTGCAACTGAAAATGGAATAATGGCTGGAACTTCAGGTATTTTACTACTTGTGCCATCAATTTCTTCGCGTACTCCATGCCCACAAATTTAGTTGAAGGTGCTTCTTGATGTACACAACAATGAGTCCCGTCTGTCGATAGTTGCAAATTTTAGCTCTTTTATTGTCATTTAAAAGTTAAAGTTCTTTCTGTATGGTGCTAAAATGTCGTTTCGCAGCAAATAAGCAATACCCATCGCTTAAGCGAATTGAGGATTCTCGTCCCTCTCTTCGCCATTCCCATTCATTTTAAAGGACTATGGCTACAGATCGCCAAACTGCCTCTTTTTGTGCAAACAGTCACTGGACCTGTGAACAATCTTAATACTAAGAACAAATAGCGAAGCATAACTAGCGCTGACTCCACGATTCTGCCGAACTCAGAGTTGTGCCGACCGCAAAACGCCGCACCGCAATGCTAAACAAAATGCGCGCTGTTCCGGAGGCTTTCGAGAAGGGCCAGACAACCGGGCCTCGACCCTTCCGAGACTCGCACAGGCTGCACGCGTGAAGTCTGGCACGCCGTGGCCGGCCCTGCTTTACGTAGTGTCTACCATATATGGAGATGCTACAGTAGTGTCCAAGCCCTAGTGTGATTCTCAGTCTAATGAGCTATAAAAAGAGAGGTAGCAGGTTCGCGTCTGGCCATTTCTAATGTCTCCTTTTATTTCCAAAAAAAAATCTGGGTGTTCCTTACTCATTTATTAGAAGTATTGTCTGCAAAAGTCAATTTCATTTATTACAGATAAGTTATCTGCTGCAATTCTTGTTGCATAGAACAACGACTGGAATGTTTTTCCAGTGGCCAGAAAGCTTAACATGACTGCCAGTCAGAACGCAAATACAAGTCACATACTGAAAGTTTTTCGTATTATGAAGTTTTGTGTAAAATATATATACCTATCTCTTAGTTTTGTGGACTGCCTCATGTCTGTTCACTGAAGAGCCAAAGAAACTGGTACACTTGCCTAATACCGTGTAGGGCCCCCGTGAGCACCCGTAAGTGCTGCAAGGCGGCATGGCATGGACTCGACTGAAGTCTGAAGTAGTGCTGGAGGAATTTGATTCCATGAAACCTGCAGGGCTGTCCGTAAATTCGTAAGAGTATGAGGGGGTCCGAAACATCACTCTCATTGTTCTCAATTACCTACTGTAACGAAATAACACAAACTTTCTTACTGTATCTTTGAGTTGTCAAACGAGCAGTCTTGAAATAAACAACCGACAGAGAATAGGAATTAACGCTGTGAATACAAGTAACCAGTTACGAGTAAAGGACTAGACAGTTGCCACCAGCTACTGTCTCGGTATCTTCGTACATTTTAAGGTGAATGTTCATTTCCAATATTTCACGATGTGGGCACACATTTTCGGCTATCGAGGAAACTCGGCACAGTTCGACAAGTGCCGTATGGACTTTTGCCTCTATCTTGCGTAGGAACAGCAGAGCAATAGGTAATTTACATCTGCCACTCCTGAAAGGTGGTAAGGTGACCTATACAACATAGAAAGGTTAAGTTAAACTTCGAGTCTATGGAAATGTGAAATCCGTGTCAGTTTTCGCATTCGTATGACGACTTCGTACAAGTTCAAACTCTGAATAACTTTTCTTTTAGGAATGATTAGTTGTCTCCTGGAATCTGATACGTTTCTTAGAAACTGCACCATTCATCGAATGCTCCTTTGTTTATTGTAACTTCAAAGTCCGAATGTGTGCAAAGAATGATCTCTCTTCTTTGAAAGTGCTCTTCGCTATTTGGTCGGCTTGATTGTGGAACGCCATTTGACACGGAGACGCTGTAAATTTTTATGTTGCTTCGCACTCTGATCAATAGTTTGTTTTCATGCCTAGAACAGATGTTCTAATTTCTCGGCCGCGCTCAACACATCCATTATGAACAGGATGCTGCTAATTTTATGCAAAGTTTACATATTTTTATTGTCGCTGACTTTAGTTTCACAACTTAGATAGATGCAGCTCTCTAAGACACTGCATAACATCTGCAACTTCTATTTCAAAAAATGGTTCAAATGGCTCTGAGCACTATGGGACTTAACTTCTGATGTCAGTCAGTCACCTAGAATTTAGAACTACTTAAACCTAAGTAACCCATGGACATCACACACATGCATGCCCGAGGCAGTATTCGAACATGCGTCCGTACTGGTCGCGCGGTTCCAGACTGAAGCGTCTAGAATCGCTCGGCCACAGTGGCCGGCTCCTATTTCTACCTGCTTAGTGCAGTCTATGCTTGGGTTCGCTCTGCAACTTTTACCGCTGGCACTTCTTTCCATTACATAATTAAGTATTCCTTGATACCTCAGGATCTGTTCTATCAAACGATTTCTTCTTTTAGGAAAATTGTGATAGAAATTTGTTTTCTCTCTGATTCATTCAGTTTGTTTTTCTTATTTATCTTCAGCAGTCTCCAGTAACACATACAATTGCCTTCATTTCGTTCATGTTACACTTTCGTATTAGGCTACAGACAAATGCGTTCAGAGAAGCCTTTATAACATTTATATTCGATATTAGCATACTTATCTTTTTCAGAAATCTTTTCCTTGTTGTCGTAAATGTGAATGTTTGTCAGTACGGACGTTGAGCACACACAGTGTATAGGAACGTGCCAATACATTCAACTATGACAATTATGATATTAAGTAAATCTTTTATCGTAAACTTGACGCTTGCACGTGTTTGGTCTCGCTTTCGGAACAGTCATGTGTGCTGCTTGTAAGCGCATATACACGTTCCAGTCACATTAATGTTACTACAGCCTATTTTCGTCGTAAGCTTGCGATAACCTCTCACAGACGGCAGGTGGTAACACTAACAATGGAGCATCTATAAAACTTGCTGATGGAACGCGGAAAACGGTGAAGTCGTTGTCGTGATACAGAAACGGAGCAGTTTATCTGACGTCCAAAACGGTATGATCATTGGCTTCCTGCCAAAGGGCTGAAGCATTTCCGAAACGGATGGCTTTGTAAACTGTTCGCGTGCCACCATGGTTACAGTATACCGTGCGTGGCAAAATGGTGCTACCCAAAACTTTGCAAAAACAGACAATCTCTGATGGGATAACCGCAATCAGTCGTTTTACAATGTTACAATGTGACGCAGCATGTGAAGGTTGCGGTGTGTGGACGGGTTACTCCTGTAAACGAAATTGCAGATCTGAAGATGGTTCTAGAGGAACCGAAACCGGTCATGTGAATAAACATTTTATGCAGTCAAGACGGATTATAAGTAACACTGCTATCCAAAACGTCGCCGCGGCAGCCGTGGTGCACCTTGGGTCGTTTGTAACGTGCGTCAACGACGGCTGCGGAGATGTGTACGGGCAAATAGACGAGGAACTCTAGAGCAACTGACCGACCAGATGAACCATGGGGCCAGCAACAGTGTCTCCTCAACGACTGTTTAGCGAAAGTTGCTGCGTATGAGCAACCACAGCAGATTTGTGCACTCATGCTGACTTCTGTTCATCGGTGACAAAGAGTGGAATTTTCACGTACGTACCGCAAGTGGACGTCCACTGAATGGCGACTGATAGCCTTTTTGGATTAATCACATCTATTGAGCCGTGGCTGGCTCGTGTTATGCTTTGCATTAAACCTTGTTTGCTATTCTGTTATTAGCCTCCCGCGGTTATCGCGATTATGCTGTTGTCCTTTCTCTCCGTGAGTCACAGCAGCAGCGTGTATCGATATTCGCACCCTTGTACTATCTTTGGCCTAGCGCTTATAGATTCCGGCTGTGCCGTGTGCGGGCAGTTGGTCGGTTGGCGTGGAGCAGCGAGGAAGTCTCCCAGGCGCGTGTCTGGCCGGGGCCGCTGGAGGCATCCACGTGCGGTCGGAGTGTGAGGGGCTGTTCCCATTTATACGACGTCCGTGGCTCACCGATCATCCCGTACACGAAAGCTGAGTCTTTACTTAATCTACCAGCCAGCCCCAGCTGTTCACATGGTGTCGTTTGAATTACGTTGTGGGCAGTTGGGATATTCCCGCGAGCAAACAACGAGTGTTTTCAAGTAGGCGAAATTCTAGCCGCCCTTCTGTGGAGTTTAACTAAATTTATTATTTTTGAATTGAAGTGAACCAGCGAAATCTGATGCCTTGTGGTTATTTGCCCTGGCCATTGACGTAAATTCATGCAGTGTATTTTCCTTTTGTGTTGTGGTTGTCCAGTACGGCGTGTAGTTTGACAGCTGAATGTGTAATTCGTTGTAGGCGCCGATACCTTCTGTGTTGTTTCGTTGAACTCCCTGTTGTGTGCTGGTCGGGTGGAGCAGAAGTTATCCTGTCGCTTGGTACATTGACTGTCTGTCGGTTGGGTTGCCGTCAGATTGAGAATTGTTGGGCCTGCCGACTGCCTGTCTCACCTAAGCGAGCGTTAGTCTTTGAATTCAAGGCCGACCCTTGGAAACTTCTGAGCGCCGTTTGATGTGCTGCCTTTTCTTATTTGTCCTTGTTGTTTGTTTACGTAAGGCTTCTTCCCGATTTTAAATTAAAGTTGTTTTGCCCTTAAGGTGTGAGATTGTTTGGGACTTCAGCCTAATTTAGAGAAATGTTTTGAGATAAGGCCTTCTGCCTTTTAAATTCACATCCCTGTTTTTCAATCTTAAGTGATTGGCCTTCAGCCGGTTTTAAATTAGAGTTGTTTTGCCCTTGAGGCGTGAGATTGAATGGCGCATTTAGCCGGGAATTAAGTTCTAAAATTAATGTTTGGTTTGCTCTGTTTTTAATGTTTTCTTTACTCTTGTAATGTTTGTCAAATGGATAAAGTAGTATGTTAGAGTGCAACTGACAGCCATTCAATTTGGCCCCTTTCCACAAATTAAACTATCTGTCCTGTCCTCCGGGTATAGTAGGGGATCTCACTTATGCTCCATCGCGCAGATGGCCGTTGGTTTGAACGGCCATGCAACATTCGTCGGAAGGGTCCCAGTTGAAGGGAATGTTCAGGTGTGGGCGTCCCCTGGATGATATTCTGGAAGGCACAATGGATCAACCAAAGCATGCATCTGACTTTGGACACCAAGCCCACCCCTACACGCATTTTGGTTTTTCTCGGTACAATAGCATCTACCAGCAGCACAATGCAACATGTCACACAGCTCGCAGTGTACGTGCATGGTTCTAAGAGCACGAGGCTTAGTTTACTGTACTCCCATGGCCACCACACTCCAAAACCCAGTCGAGAATCTGTGGGGCTACCTCGATCGGGTTGGTCACCCCACGGATTCTCAACCGAGAAATTACCACAGCTGGCACCGGTATTGGACTCGGCATGGCTCCACATCCCTGTCGACACTTACCAGAACCTCACTGACTCTTCCTGCATGTCTGGCACAGTTAGAACTGCAAAAGGTGGTTATTCAGGCTTTTGATAGTTTGTCACATTAGTGTGACTGAACAGCGTTTTACGTCATGTTGTCGGTACCTGTAGCGGTTGATAACCAGCCAGCCCTACTTAACATATTTGTTGATCAATAGCCGAGGTCGAAGCATGACTCTGGCCTTTAACAAATTTACGGCTGTGCTACCCTACATGAAGAAACTGATAGCGAATTTGATACCCACATTTCTTTGGCCATCATCAGCTATTTTGCTCTTCAAATATCAAAACTCGTCTACTACTTTGAGAGTCTTATTACATAAGCTAATTTCCTCAGCATAACCCGAAGTAATTCTAGTGTATTCCAATACCCTTGTTTTACTTTTGTTAATGTTAATCTTATAGCTTGTTGCCAAGACACTATCCATTCCGTTCACCTATCTTTCAAGTACTCCGCCGTGACTGACAAAATTACATCATCATCAACAAACTTCAAAAGTTTTTCTTGTTCTCCTTGAACTTTCATTCTGTTTTTAAATTTCTTCTTAGTTTCCTTTACTACCTGTTTAATGAACACATTGCGTTACTCTGTTGACAAGCTACAACCCTGCCTCACTTCCTTCTTAACTACTGCTATCGTTTCATATACTTCGTCTTTTGCGAATGCAATCTTGTTTCTGCACAAGTTGTAGATAACTTTTCGTACCCTGCATGTTATCGCTTTTACCTTCAGAATTTCAAAGAGTGTTCCGCTCAATTTTCTCAAAAGCTTACACTAAATAAGCAAAGGGTATAAATTTGCGTTTGGTTCTTTTTCTAAGATAGTCACGTTAGTTTTGCTTTGCCTGTTGTGCATTTTTCTGAAACCTAAACTGGTCTTCCCTGAGGTCAGCTTTCATCGGTCGGTGAGACGGCAGTTATACTAATCGAGGGTTGAGAAGAGAGCGAGACAGGGTTATAGCCTATTGCCGATGTTATTCAATCTGTACACTGAAAGAGCAGCAAAGCAAATCAAAGTAAAATTTGGATTAGGAATTAAGGTTCATGGAAAAGAAAAGAAAAATGAGTTTTGCCGATGGCATTGTAATTCTGCCAGAGACAGCAAAGGATTTGAAAGGGTAGTTGAACGGGATGGATATTGTCTTGCGAGGGGATATAAGATGAAAAGCATTTCAGAAGAAACGTGGAATATAGATTTAAGTGTTAGGAAGCTTTTTCTGAAAGTATTTGATTGAACTGTAGCCTTGTATAGAAGTGAAACATGGTCGATAAACAGTTTCGAAAAAAAGAGAATAGAAGCTTTCGAAATGTGTTGCTACAGAAGAATGTTGTTGATTGGATGGATATGTCACGTAATAGAACTGGACAGAAAAGAAATCTGTGGCAAAACATGGCTAGAAGAAGGGATCGGTTGATAAGACACATTCTGAGACATCAATGGATCATCAGTTTGGTATTGGACGGAAGTGTGGAGCGGGGAGAGGGTGGGGTGAAAAATCTTAGCTGGTGACGTAGATATAAATACAGTAAGCAGATTCAGAAGGATGTAGGTTGCAGTACGTACTTTGAGATGAAGAGGCTTGCACGGGATAGAATAGCATGGAAGGCCGCATCAAACCATTCTTCGGACTGAAAAGCACAACAGCCTTTCCATCCTTGAAGTCTAAGTATCTAAATCTAATGTATATGTAACAATGTCAATCGTATATAATATCAGTTTTAGTGTCGATGAAGCGTAACGCCATCTAAAAGTTTATAAGAAAAATAATTTGGTGCTACAAGTCAGATATGAAGCTCACTCGCAAAAGCATAACCGATAACTTGTCGCATACTTGCCTGTTATTTAGTCACGTAGTCTTTCATTTCTTTAGGCATACACATAGTGGGAGGATACAGGCGCCAAGAGAGGCGTGACAGTTCTGCAGAGATCGCAACAGAGACGCGGCAGATTATTATTCGCGAGACGTGACCCGAGTCTCCACTCGTGTTTAAGCCACGCCATGATATTGTCCTCGTTCCGTGTCAAAGCCAGAGACGATTCTCCATGATCTCGCTCGGAACTGGGAGTGTAGGTTATCCACACAGAGACATAAGAAGACTTTGTTACGTGCTGGTTTACCGTTTCGCTATTTAGCTTTTAATAAGACGCCACGTTTTGCGTGTGTACGAGTATTTCCTAGGACACAGAAGAGAGGAAGTCCAGCCTTTCAACCACGGACGAGATCGCACAGGCTACAAGCGATAACACAACTGGAGAAGATGGGACACCAGCCGAGATGATGAAGTGGCGAGGCGACAAGGCGGTGGACGACATGGTCAATGTTATCAGTCAATATGCCAGATTTTCAAAACAAATAACTTGCCAGGAAAATGGATGAATGTGAACAGAGTGCCAGTACCTAAGAATGGGGCAAGTGGCATGCAAACAACTACGGAAGACTAGCTTTACAAAGGGTCTGTTATCAAGTGTTGTTGAAACTCGTCCTGAAGAGAGTACAAACACAGATAGAAAGTATGATTGGGTATTAGCAAGCGGATTAAGACGGTGAGAGGACGTATAGAAATTACACTGAAAAAAAAATTACAACGCCAAGGAGGAGTTGGGCGATATAAACGAAAGATAGTAGACGCGTTTCTACGTCTGAAAGATGGTCGTGAGAGTTAGCTACCTTTGAGATTGGACGTGGTGAGCTGATGTTAGCCAAGAATGCATTTAAGGAGACAGAGAAGCCATTATCAACACCTTACTGAATTTGAGAGAGATCACGTAATAGGGCTACGAGAAGCTGGATGTTCCTTCTGCGATACTGCTGAAAGACTTGGCATGATTTTTTGTTTTGTTTTTATGATTTTCATTTTGCCATTCGTGCACCAAGGATCGTCGTTGAGTACACTATCGCAGGCGCTCCTGTCTGTGATGCAGCGTCAAGGGTAACCGCAGCCATGGTCTCCGAGCTGATAGTCCATGCTGCTGCAAACGTCGTCGAACTGTTCGTGCAGATGGTTGTTTTCTTGCAAACATCCCCATCTGTTGACTCACGTATCGAGACGTGGCTGCACGATCCGTTACAGCCATGCGGATAAGATGCCTGTCATCTCGACTGCTAGTGATACGAGGCCGTTCGGATCCAGCATGGCGTTCCGTATTACCCTCCTGAACCCACCGATTCCATATTCTGCTAACAGTCATTGGATCTCGACCAACGCGAGCAGCAATGTCGCGATACGATAAACCACAATCGCGGTAGGCTACAATCTGACCATAATCAAAGTCGGAAACGTGATGGTACGCATTTGTCCTCCTTACACGAGGCATCACAACAACGTTGCACCAGGCAACGCCGGTCAACTGCTATTTGTGTATGAGAAATCGATTGGAAACTTTCCTCATATCAGCACGTTGTAGGTGTCGCCACCGGCGCCAATCTGTATATATATATATGGTGTTACAAAAAGGTACGGCCAAACTTTCAGGAAACATTCCTCACACACAAAGAAAGAAAATATGTTATGTGCACATGTGTACGGAAACGCTTACTTTCCATGTTAGAGCTCATTTTATTACTTCTCTTCAAATCACATTAATCATGGAATGGAAACACACAGCAACAGAACGTACCAGCGTGACTTCAAACACTTTGTTACAGGAAATGTTCAAAATGTTCTCCGTTAGCGAGGATACATGCATCCACCCTCCGTCGCATGGAATCCCTGCTGCGCTGATGCAGCCCTGGAGAATGGCGTATTGTATCACAGCCGTCCACAATACGAGCACAAAGAGTCTCTACATTTGGTACCGTTGTTGCGTAGATAAGAGCTTTCAAATGCCCCCATAAAAGAAAGTCAAGAGGGTTGACGTCAGGAGAGCGTGGAGGTCATGGAATTGGTCCGCCTCTACGAATCCATCGGTCGCCGAATTTGTTGTTGAGAAGCGTACGAACACTTCGACTGAAATGTGCAGGAGCTCCATCGTGCATGAACCACATGTTGTGTCGTACTTGTAGAGGCACATGTTCTAGCAGCACAGGTAGAGTATCCCGTATGCAATCATGATAACGTGCTCCATTGAGCGTAGGTGGAAGAAACTAAAATGAGCTCTAACATGGAAATTAAGAGTTTCCGGACACATGTCCACATAACATATTTTCTTTATATGTGTGTGTGAGGAATGAAAGTATATAAATGGTGTGGGGTGAGATTTCTTACGGCAGCAGTATTACTCTCGTGGTTATCCCTTTAGTCTGACTGCAATTTTGTACGTCAATCTGGTGATTCGACCTGTTGTGCCGCAGTTCATGAACAGCATTCCAGGGGGTGTTTCCAACAGGATAACACTCGCTCACGTAGCGCTGTCGTAACCTAACATGCTCTACAGAATATCGACATGTCGCGTTGGTCTGCACGATCAACAGATCTGCCTCCAACCTTGCACATATGGGTCACCATCGGACGACAACTCAAGCATCAACCGCAAACAGCATTAACCGCCCCATTACTGATCGACCAAGTGCAACAGCTAATGAACTTCATCTCACAAACTGACATCCGGCACCTGTGTAATACAATGCATGCACTCTTACATGCTTACATTCAACATTCTGATAGTTACACCAGTTATTAATGTACCAACATTTCACATTAGCAATGGCTTATCTCGTGCTTACACTAACCTGTGATCTTGCAGTGTTAATCACTTAAATATGTTGTCTAGACAAATGTATTCCCGAAATTTCATTTTCTATGTTATTTTTTGGTGTTGCTTTTTTCCGTCAGTGTATGTTTATACCGAAACAATTGATAGAATATAGGACTTTTAAAAAATGACTTCGTGGGCTTCACCCGAAGTGATATGAGTCCGTCAAGAACAGAGAATTACACGGCATTACACGAGAACTAATAACTGAAATTTTGGCAGACGAAAAGGGATGGTAGAGATTTAGAGGAGCGCTAGCGGAAGAGTTTGAGGTCAAGACCGGTGTCAAACAGCGAAATGGATTGTCACCAGTTCTGTTCAACGAAATGACCAGAAAATTCAGAGCAATAAACGAGAAAATGGGAATACAAAAGACGCATGTGAGAGACAAAAAGGACAGTAGGGTCCAAGTGGACTGCCTAGCCCTTGAGGACCACAAAGCGACAGTAAGACCGAAGAAGACCCAAAGACGCAACTCGACAAAGCAAGATAGACAAAAAGGTGGGACTGATGATCGCCTACAACAATACAAAGATGTTTTATACCACTGGGGATTGGAAAACGCTATGTGGACGTATTGAAGTACCTGGGAGAATACGTAACAGAAAGAAACAGGAGCGAATGTGTGAATGATAGAGCGAATAATACGCTAGCGTTCTGCATTAGCCGAGATGTGTACGAGCTGACCAGAAGTATCCGGGGTACCCCGCGCGATCTCAGGTCTCTTGGCACGGTTCGCGTGGCTCCGCCGTCGGAGGTTCTAGTCCACCCTCGGGCGTGTGCGCGCGCGCGCGCGCGGGTGTGTGTGTGTGTGTGTGTGTGTGTGTGTGTGTGTGGTCCTTAGCGTAAGTTAGTTTAAGTTACATTAAATAGTGTGTAAGCTTAGGGATCGATGACCTCAGCAGTTTAGTCCCTCAAGACCTTAGCACCACCAACTATCCGGGCACCTATTTATGTACATTAATTTGCGGAGCGTCCATCCTACGCCTTTATTACGGTTTGAACTCTGCTGAGAACCCTATCACTGAGGTGTCTGCATGTCTTCCTCAAGAGCAGAAACCGGAGAAGGTGGTCATGTTTTACGCTGGGGTCTGGAACGAAATCGACATTCGAAATAATCCCAAAGGTGTTCCATTGGGTTCAAGTCGGGACTCTGGGCAGGCCAGTCCATTTCGGGAAAGTCTTATACATAAACCATTGCCTCCCTAATTCCGCTTTCTGACAGGGCGCATTGTCATGCTGATACAAAGACTCTTCCTTTCCGAACTGTTCCTCTACTGTGCGCAGTACACAATGTTGTTTCCGCCCGCATTTGGCGTTTTCTTACGTGCAACAAGGGGACCACACACAAAGCACGAAAAATAATCCCATACAATAACACCACGTCCTCTGTACCTCATTGTTGCATCTACACACGTAACGTTCTCCACGCATTCGCCAAACCAAACCTTCCCTTCTGACTGCTGCAGGGTATAGCGCGATCGATCAGTCCACATCACTTATTTTCAGTCATCCTCTGTCCAGCGGGATTGCTCTCTACACTACCTCAAGCGTCGCTTAGCAATGACTACAAAACTGTCTGGCTAATCAGAAGCTGCTTGACAACTGGATCCCATTCTTTTTAACTCCTTATGCACAGTTACTGTGCTGGTTGGACTGCTGGTACCACTTTGGGACTCAGAATTTCTTCCGCTGGTTTCATACGATTTTTTACACCCATCCGCTGCAATGGTGACGGTCCCTGTCCGTCAGTACGTGACGTCTCCATAGCGTTGATTTAGCTACGAATTTTCCTTCGTGTCTCCAGCCCACAGTCAGATCAACAGTGGATTTGCGCAGTTTTAGAAGGGTTGAAATGTCGCTGATGGATGTGTTACTCTAGTGACATCCGATGACTAGGCCCAAATTACAGTGCTCTTTTGACCGACCCATTCTGTTCCTCTGCTGACAACACAGTACCCTCCGCCTCCTTTTATACTGGCGGGTCTGCCTCGAGTGACATCTGTTGATCAATTTCGCATTACTTAGGTTTGTGTCGCTATTTTCTAGGAGACAGTGAATACAATTAAAAGTAGATTTCTGTTGTGAATTGGCAGGAGCCAATTCACGGAGTTTGGAGGAAGCCGAAAGGCACGCGTTTAAGCTCACGCAGGCTGGCGTGAGATCTGGAAAATGACAAGGAATTATAGTAGCCAAAAATAGTACATAGCTTCTGGAATACTTAACTTTAATCCATAATTGGTGTACATCGCTCTTGACGGTACATTAATAACAATCTCAATATAAACTGGTAATGGCGCCTTGCTAGGTCGTAGCAAATGACGTAGCTAAAGGCTATGCTAACTATCGTCTCGGCAAATGAGAGCGTAATTTGTCAGTGTAGCTTCGCTAGCAAAGTCGGCTGTAGAACTGGGGCGAGTGCTAGGAAGTGTCTCTAGACCTGCCGTGTGGCGGCGCTCGGTCTGCAATCAGTGGCGACACGCGGGTCCGACGTATACTAGCGGACCGCGGCCGATTTAAAGGCTACCACCTAGCAAGTGTGGTGTCCGGCGGTGACACCACAATTTCTACAGATACAAACATCAGACACCACAGAGAAACGTTGAGGATTGCGGTAATAGACGGTCCAGTTACATTAATGTAATCACCTGACAAAATCCTGAACAGTGGAAGTTCTGGAAAGTCTCGTCTCCAGTGCCGCGGAAAGCTGCACTTGGTTTCTCGTTTGAGAATCCATGATGCAAACACATCGATGACGGTGATCCTACAGATCCTCAATTGGATTTAAATCCAGAGAAAATGGTGAACAAAGAAGTACCTGGTCAACCATCCAGGAACACTGCGAGCTGTGTGACATACTCCACTGTCTATTCGTAAATGCTATCATACTTAGCATCTAGGGGTGGACAGGATAGATGAATACTTTTGTTGGTCCACTGTGCCTTCCAGAATGATTAGGTTACTCAGTGAATGCCACGAAAGCATTCCACATACCATAACGCTCCCTCTTCTGGCACTGATCTTTCAGACTATTGAACGGCCATTCGTCCGATGGAGCATAAAACGCGATTCGTCTGAAAAAGCCACCTCTCGCAACTCAGCGGACGACCAGTTACGGTACTGGTTTGCACATTCCAGCCTTCATCGCCAGAAGTCAGCATAGGCGCATGAACCAGGCACCTGCTGCAGACGCCCATATGCACGAACGTTCGCTGAAAGGCCGTTGAGGAGACTGTTGGTAGCCCCTAGGTTCATCTGGCCGGTAAGTTGCTCAACAATTGCACGTCTGTTCGCCCTTAGAAATCTCTGTAGACGTCGTTCATCACTGTCGCCTGTGGTCCGTGGTGTATCACAGTTGCCTCGGCATTGGTTATAGATAGCGCCATTTTACCATGTACGGTAAACAGTACTTTAAAAACGGCGGCATGCAAACAGTTTACAAAGCTATCCGTTTCAGAAATGCTTCCACCCTTAGCTCGAAAGCCAATCATCATGCCCTTCCGGACTTCAGACCAATGGCTCTGTTTCTGCATTTCGACAACGACTGTACTGTTTTCCGCATACTTCTGACACGCATTTTATACCCTCTGCTACTAGCGCTGCCACCTGCCATCTGTTAGTGGTTATTGCACGTCGGCGTGGAACATAGACGTAGTCACATCAATGTGATTGGACCGTGTATATGCGACTGAGTAGATAAAATTGGATAAAATGGCGCAGAGTAACTACACTCATGCTCATAAATTAAGGATAATGCTGATACAAGGTGTGACAACGCTCTGGTGGGCAATTTTTTGGTTTAAATCTCCTCGGGGTATGACCATATGGTGCATTTGACCTGCGGTCGTCGCAGGTGGCGCTGGCAGTAGTCCATATATGCAGAGGTGTGTTGGTGCATGTCAGAGTACGGTGCAGCGAGTAAGTGTGCAGACGTTTTCAGACGTGCTAATGGTGACTGTTTGTTGAGAATGACTCAAAGAACACATATTGATGACGTTATGAGGGGTAGAATACTAGGGCGACTGGAGGCTGGTCAAACACAGAAGGTCGTAGGACGGGCCCTCCGTGTACCACAAAGTGTGATCTCAAGATTATGGCAACGATTCTAACAGACAGGAAACGCGTCCGGGCGCTACAGTATCGGACATCCACAACGTACAATACCACAAGAACACCGATATCTCACCATCACCGCACGCAGACGTCCACGGAGTCTTGCTCGGGACCTTACCACAACCACTGGAACAGTTGTTTCCAGACACACAGTCTACAGACGAGTGAACAGACGTGGTTTATAAGCCCGGAAACGTGCAAGGTTCATTCCACTGACCCCTGGTCACAGGACAGCCCGTAAAGCCTGGTGTCAAGCACACAATACATGGTCATTGGAACAGTGGTGCCAGGTTATATTCACGGAATAGTCCAGGTATAGTCTGAACAGTGATTCTCGCCGGGTTTCCATCTGGCGTGAACCAGGAACCAGATAGCAACCCCTTAATGTTTTTGAAAGAGACCTGTATGGAGGTCATGGTTTGATGGTGGAGGTGAGATTATGATTGGTGCACGTACACCCCTGCATGTTTTGACAGAGGAAATGTAACAGATCAGGTGTATCGGGGCGTCATTTTGCACCAGTATGTCCGCCTTTTCAGGGGTGCAGTGGGTCCCACCTTCCTCCTGACGGATGATAACGCACTGCCCAACCGAGCTGCCATCGTGGAGGAGTACCTTGAAACAGAAGATATCAGGGAATGGAGTGGCCTGCCTGTTCTCCAGACCTAAACCCCATCGAGAACGTCTGGGATGCTCTCGGTCGACGTAACGCTGCACGTCTTCAAACCCCTACGATACTTCAGGAGCTCTGACAGGCATTAGTGCAAGCAGGGGATGATATACCCCAGCAGCTGCTCGACACCTAAACCAGAGTATGCCAACCCGTTGTGCGGCCTGTGTACGTGTGCTTGGTGATCATATCCCATACTGATGTCGCGGTACATGCACAGGAAACAGTGGCGTTTTGTAGCACATGTGTTTCGAGACGGTTTTCTCAACTTATCACCAATACCGTGGACTTACAGATCTGTGTCGTGTGTGTTCCCTATGTGCCTATACTATTATCGCCAGTTCTGTGTAGTGGCACATTGTGTGGCACCACATTCTGCAATTGTTCTTAATTTATGAGCTTGAGTGTAGAAAGAGAAAAGTACTAAGGAAAATACTGGGCCCTAAAAGAGATGGTGACACATGGATTTGAAGGCCTAGGGAAGAAGTGTACCGAGGCATAACAATGCTAGGAGGAATTGGAATGTGGAAAGTAATATTTACGGGACATGCGATGAGGATAAATACAAGGTGTTTCAAAAGGAACGTACCGGTTTTAAGGCGTTGTAGCATTTATTATGTTCAACTTACAATTGTAAATAATACACCAAGTGAAAGAGCAACTCAAACAGTTTTGTTTGTATACCTGTGCGCAGTGGGAAGAGTACGGAATGACAAAGAATGACTAAAAACGTGTTGAACGAGTGCGAGTCTTTCACGCTTAGCCCCAACAAATATCCCCGCGGAAAGTTTATGGGCCTTTCTTTTTCGGTGAATCAACTGTAACTGATGTTTCTTATCTTGATGTGCTACAGATAAGGCCCGTGCCTCAATGGGAAGAAGCTGAACAATACATCTTTATTTGGGAGCACGATGGTGCGCCGCCTCACTGGTATAGCTCAGTACGTGACTGGTTAAACAACGTTGTATCCGACCGGTGGATTGGGAGCCAGGTGCCGGTTGACACAGCATTTTATGCATGACCTCCACGTTCACGCACGAGCTGACGCGATCAAGTGTATGTGCCTCCGATACCAGCTGATCTCTCCGACTTTAGAAACAAGGTTACTGCAACAGTTACTCCTGACACATTGATCAAGGTTTCGGAACAACTGGCCTATCGAGTATGTGTGATCGGTGTTCACACTGAATAATTTTAAGAAAAACTGTGTTTCTTTTTCATTTGGTGTATTATTTATAATAGTAAGGTCAATGTAATATGTGCTACAAAGTCTTAAAACCGATATATTCATTTTGAAACACCCTGTATAGATCTAATGATGAAAAGAGTATGGGAGGAACAGAGAGGTGAAGAGGAAGGACAGCAACCAAGTGTTGAACTCAGGAAGGAATGATCGGAATTGGGGACCAAGGCTGAACGGAAGGAAAAGTGGAGAATCATGTACAGATGACGATGATTTGGGCTTAGGGGGCGCTCGACATCATGGTCATCAGCGCCCTGACGGAAAGTCAACATGAAAACTCATGGGTGGGGAGAAAGGCTGTCCCCACATGCGGAACAGTTTATAACGTACTTAAGTCTGCCGCCCTTCCCCACAAGTTTGGGGGAGGAAGTTTGACAGTTCACAAAATTTCACCACTCAGTTAACACTGGTATCGGTATCTGCGAGGTTGGTGGGCAGATCTCCAGCGAGACCGAGGGTTGCCCTGATATCAGTATACAGAACACACGTAGCCACAATATGCTTAACTGAAAGCGGCACGCCACAAACATCACAGAATGGTGGATCCTCCCACCGAAGGAGGGAGCCATGTGTGAAAGGGCTATCTCCGATGCGCAGTCTGGTAAGCAAAACCTCCTTCCAGCGTCCAGGCTGACACGAAGTGACACAAGCGTTGTGGTCGATTTGTGCGACCGCTGTTTGTTGTCTGACAATTGCAACCATTCAGTCTCCCACTGAGAATCAAGTACACAGGCCGACTCGACAGAGAAGGGTACAAGAAAATGAGAGAGTGTCACAGTGGAGCAGACAACAGACGAGGATAAGGAATATCTCAGATGAAGAAGGGAAGAAGAAGAGGAAGAGCAGGAGACAATAGAGAGGATGGAGTAGTTCTCGGAGGAAAAGAAGAAAATGCATTTCATGAAGGTCCTACCTGTGGTCGTACAGAGGCCATAACGACATGAGAAGAAGTAAAGAAGTTGGAGCACTTCCGTCAACCCTAGTGAGCAGAAATGAGTCCCGAAGCCGTGCTCTTCAGCAGTTATTTTCCGTTCGGGACGTGACGGTAGCTGGCGGCACAATGCGGCGACGTCTCGCATTGCGTGGCGGCGCGCAGATGGGAGATCGAGGCTGAGGCTGCGGCTGCGGCGGGCGGGAGACGGCGCGGGACGGCCAATTGCCAGTCGTCGCTGCGTATCCGGTCAGCCGCGGTCGCGGTGTCCACCAGCGCCTGTGGTCCGACCCAGCTGCCCGCCGACAGGTAGGTCGCGGCCTTTCTGTACGGTCCGTGTCGGTTCGCAAGTGACGTGCGAACGAATTTTACACTACTGGCCATTAAAATTGCTACACCACGAAGATGACGTGCTACAGACGCGAAATTTAGCCGACAGGAAGAAGATGCTGTGATATGCAAATGATTACCTTTCCAGGGCATTCACACAAGGTTGGCGCCGGTGGCGACACCTACAACGTGCTCACGTGAGGAAAGTTTGCAACCGATTTCTCATACACAAACAGCAGTTGACCGGCGTTTCCTGGTGAAACGTTGTTGTGATGCCTCGTGTAAGGAGGACAAATGCGTACCATCATGTTTCCGACTTCGATTAAGGATTGATTGTAGCCTATCGCGATTGCATTTTATCGTATCGCGACACTGCTGCTCGCGTTGGGCGAGATCCAATGACTGTTAGCAGAATATGGAATCGGTGGGTTCAGGAGGGTAACACGGAACGCCGCACTGGATCCCAATGGCCTCGTATCACTAGCAGTCGAGATGACAGGCATCTTATTCCCATGGCTGTAACGGATCGTGCAGCCACGTCTCGATCCCTGAGTCAACAGATGGGGACATTTGCAAGACAATAACCATCTGTACGAACAGTTCGACGACGTTTCCAGCAGGATGGACTATCAGCTCGGAGACCGTGGCTGCGGTTACCCTTGACGCTGCATCACAGACAGGAGCGCCTGCGATGGTGTACTCAACGACGAACCTCGGTGCACGAATGGCAAAACGTCATTTTTTCAGATAAATCCAGGTTCTGTTTACAGCATCGTGATGGTCGCATCCCTGTTTGGCGAAATCGCGGTGAACGCACATTGGAAGCGTGTATTTGTCATCGCCATACTGGCGTATCACCCGGCGTGATGGTATGGGGTGCCATTGGTTACACGTCTCGGTCACCTCTGGTTCGCATTGACGGAACTCTGAACAGTGGACGTTACATTTAAGATGTGTTACGACCCGTGGCTGTACCCCTCATTCGATCCTTGCGAAACCCTACATTTCAGCAGGATAGTGCACGACCGCATGTTGCAGGTCCTCTATGTGCCTTTCTGGATACAGAAATTGTTCGACTGTTGTCCTGTCAGCACATTCTCCAGATCTCTCACCAATTGAAAATTCCTGGTCAATGGTGGTCGAGCAACTGGCTCGTCACAATACGCCAGTCACTACTCTTGATGAACTGTGGTATCATGTTGAAGCTGCATGGGCAGCTGTACCTGTACACGCCATCCGAGCTCTGACTCAATGCCCAGGCGTGTCAAGGCCGTTATTACGGCCAGAGGTGGTTGTTCTGGTTACTGATTTCTCAGGATCTATGCACCCAAATTTTGTGAAAATGTAATCACATGTCGCTTCTAGTATATCTGTCCAATGAATACCCGTTTATCATCTGCATTTCTTCTTGGTGTAGCAGTTTTAATGGCCAGTAGTGTATCTCCGCATTCCCACATCGTTTTCGTTATCATGATCTTCTTCTTGTACATCTACATCATTCTCCGCGAGCCAACTAGCGGTGTGTGCCTGAGGGCACTTCTCGTACCACTAACTGATTCCCCCTTCTGTGTTCCACTCGCGAATGGCGAGTCGGTAGAATGATTGTCGGTAAGCCTCTGATTTAACTCCATATTTCTTGAATTGTCTCGTCGTGCTCAATTCGCGAGGTGTGTGTGGAACGAAGCAATATGTTGATCGACTCTCCCCGGAATGCGCTCTCTCGAAATTTCGAAAATAAGCCTCTCTTGTAGCGTCTGCCATTGGAGTTTTTTTGATGATCTCTGCAACGCTCTCACACCAACTAAACGATCCCGTGACAAAACGATCCCGTGACAAAACGCGCCGCCATATTTTCGATCTTCTTTAGTTCTTCTATCTATCCTACCTGCTAACGATGTTAGGCAGGTGGTCCTCAAAGTTTTTTTGCTCAGGAACCAATGCTGTCATTGTGGGGTGGCATCTCGCGATGCATATGTACCGATCCTATTGTTAACCATCCTATTGTTAACCATCCTATTGTTAACCAATAATCTACATAAATTAGTATATTGTGAGCCCCCCAATAAAATAATGTTACTTAAATCCGTCTTGATTGCAAAAAAAATTTTTTTTATTATTCATATGACCGGTTTCGGTTCATTCAGAACCATCTTCAGATCTGATATTTCAGTTACAGGAGTAACCCGTCCAAATCCAGCACCTTTCACATGCTACGTAACATGTGACGTAGCATGTGAAAGGTGCTGGATTTGGACGGGTTACTCCTGTAACTGAAATATCAGATCTGAAGATGGTTCTGAATGAACCGAAACCGGTCATATGAATAATAAAAAAAAAAAAAAAAAAATTTTTTTGCAATCAAGACGGATTTTAAGTAACATTATAAAATCACTGATTGCTGTTGTCCCATAAGACATTATGTCTGTTTTTGCAAATGCCCCAATAAAATTACTGTAGTGAGGGCGCGATAAGTCGGCCGCCGACCGCCCAAGTACTGACAGGAGTCGTTAGCATTCGGAACACTTCATATCGACTGTTACCTATTCAGATTGCTGCCGCTGTCAGCGACCCCAAAACTGTGGCACTGCAACTCCCTGACCAAGTTTTGTTGTGTTGTCTGTGTGAGCGGATGACTAACTGATTAACAACAGTAATTCTTCTTACATTCAATTTCAGTGTGAGATAAGATCACAAATATTTATTAAATATTTTAAATGTCATTTCACTACTCATTACGTTGTATTACAACAGGTTTAATTTAATTTGCTAGAAATACACTGATACGCCAAAACATTATGACCGCTGGCCACAGAAACGTTGGAGGGCGCCTGGTGGCGTTGCGGTTACGTGACGCAACAAAAGTATGTAAGCGGAGCAGAAACGGACGTGGAATCACCCTAGCGAAGAAAAGGGCTGCAAATGGGGAAATCCATTCAGATAAACGACTGAGAAAGATCAGATTATAATTACGCAGAGCCTGTGAACGAGTATCTCGAAAGCGGCGAAGCTGGTCGAATGTTCACGTGCTACTGTCGTGAGCATCTACAGAGAGAGGTAGCACAGTGAAACTACCACTAAGCGCTAAATGGGTGAGAGGGGGGGAAGGGGGTTCCGAGGCTTATCTGCCCTGTAAAGTAGGACAGATGGTGATCTGTGATATCTCTGCCGAAAGAACACAATGGTGGCGCAAGAACAAGTGTTTCGGCGCACACAATTCATCGTACATTGTTGAACATGGAGCTCTGCACCCGACCACCCCTACGTGTTCACATATTGACCCAACTACATCGTCTATTACGACTGCAGTGGGCACGGGGCCAACAGAGTTCGAACGTTGATCAATGGAAACGTGTAGCCTCTTCAAGAGAATCCTATTTTCGACTCATTATGTCGATGGTCGTCTCCACAAACGCCGGCATCGAGGTGGACGGCGGTTCGAAACGTGTAGCGCTCCATGGCCGCAGACTGGTGGAAGCAGTACTATGCTGTGGGATACATTCTCTTGCGCTTGCATGGGACCTCTGGCTGTCATCGAATATAAGCTGACAGTTGCGAGCCACCTGCATAGCTTCATGCTTGATGTCTTCCCCGACGACGATGTCATCTTACAGCAGTGTAACTGTCCCTGTCTCTGAGCCAGAACCATGCTACATTGGTTTCAGGAGCACTATAGTGAACTCACTATATCCGCTTGACGTAAATCCTATGGAACCTGTCTGCGTAGTTATCGTGCGCCATCACCGCGCACGCAGATCAGCGGCCCTTTATTTAATCAAACTACGTGACCCTGCGTAGACGTCTACTGTCACACACCTTCACAAAGCTACCAACAAACTGTAGGATCCTTGAAACGCAGAATCAGTGATCCATTTAGTTCCAAAGACGGGCAAATAAGTTGTTAAGCGGATGGTCGTAATGTTTTCGCTCATCAGTGTGAGTACTACTTTTGAAGATAATTGCCTCTACAATGTGTTTCTCGAATCCGTGTTACTTCTTTATCAAAATTTTCACCACAGCAGCTGATCGGTATACTCACACACGTCTGTGATTTGTCAGTACTGGAACACAAACAATCAAACAATACCCAGCTCACTCCCTCTAAGGCCGCAGTTGCCGCGTTATTTAGCCCTCTGCCCCTGAGGTAAACAGTGAACTTACCCGAGTTCACCAACGTCAATTAAAATTAGTCACATCTTAAAATATTACGCTCTAGTAAATATTTTCCTTTGTTACTGAGAATCCTGTAACGTGAGGTAACGTTTTTGGAACTGGCGCTTAATTCTCACATGCATCTTGTTATAAAATAAAACTGAGAACCGCGAACCGCACCAATATTTGATTCAAGCCACAGTTTGACGGCCACTGTCCTAGACTGACGAACAGTACTCACGAACCGGTTGAACAAGTGCCTTTTAAGCCACTTCCTTCGCGGACTAGTTACATTTCCTTATGATTCATCCTGTAAATCTCAGTTTGGCATGTGTTTTTCCTTCTATTTATTTTATGTGATTGTTCCACTTGAGGTCGCTCTGGATAGTTACCCAGATCTTGCGACAGATACTGTTTCAGCAATTTGTCATCAATATTGTCACTTTACAGTAATGGATTACGTTTCCTGTCTACGTGCAATAAGTTACATTTATTTACATTCACCGTCAACTGCCAGAGCCTGCGTCATTAATCAATCCTCTGCACGTCGTTTTGTAAATCGATACTGTGTTCTGGTATTGATTTGTTATAGACAACCGCATCATCTGCGGGCAGTCTTAAGGAGCTTCTGACGCCTTCTACCAGATCATTCACATACACTGTGAATAGTAACAGTCTTATCACACTTCCCTGGCCGGCCGCCGTGGTCGAGGGGTTCTAGGCGCTTCAGTCCGGAACCACGTGGCTGCTACGTTAGCAGGTTCGAATCCTGCCTCGGCCATGGATGTGTGTGATGTCCTTTGGTTAGTTAGGTTTAAGTAGTTCTAAGTCTAGGGGACTGATGACTTTAGATGTTAAGTCCCATAGTGCTTAGAGCTATTTGAACTTTGAACACTTCCTACACTTCCTTGGGTTACTCGGGAAATTACCTTTGAACCTGTCAATTTTGTTTCGTTAAGGGCGAAGTGTCGCGTTCTGTCTGCAAAAAAGTCTAGAATACAGTCGCAAATCTGGTCCCATAGTCGGTAATCTATTTTTCACTAAACGGCAGTGCGAAACGGTGTCAAATGAAATGCATTTCTGAAGTCGAGGAATATGGCATCAAGCCCAGCTCCGTTATCTACAGCGCTATGGATCTCATGGAGGAATAGAGCGGGCTGAGTTTCGCAGGATCTCTGTTTGCGGAGCCCATGTGTATTTTTATAGACGAGATTACAGTCATATTTCTTGACCATAAAACAAGTTTCATAATTCTACAACCGACTGACGTCAACGGTATAGGCCCACCTATAATTACGTGCATCTCTCCAGCGAGCCTTTTTGAAAACGGGTATGACCTGCGCTTCTCATCCTGAAAAGTTTCTGCTTCTGCAGATCGTTTGAAGAGCCTCTTCCATGCTTCTGTTTTCTCCCACAGTCTATCATTCCCCATATCCTATATCAGCCGTCCCCGGTTCATATCACCCTTCACCTGATCTTTCAGTCTTGTTCGTAATCTTCGTCCAAATTCGGTCCATTCTAGGACTCTTATTGGAAGTCTTTCTTGAACCGTTCTTTTAATGTTGCCAAACCACTTAAGCCTATTTCACTCTATAGTTTTTTAGGGGCTTCATCTGGAGGGTGTTACGTATTGTTTGATTCCCGATCCTGTAACTTCTCGCCTTACCAGGATCCCTCTTAGAAAGTGCATCTCTGTTGCCTATACTCTGTTCAGATCTTCATTTGTCAACGTCCAACACACTGATACATAGGCCAAAACTGGAAGATAATATGACGTGAATATCATGATGTTTGCAATGGTAGGTATTTTGTAATTTCTAATTATTTTCGATACACAGCAATAAAATTTTGAACATCCTTGATGTTTCCTTAGTTGGTTAATTTATTTCCTATATACTTGAAAGCATCTACGTCTTTAACAGTTTTTACCATTAACACTTACAATCTACATTTTTTCATTTTCATACTTAGTTTCTTTACTTCACATTTTGTTCAGCTTATTTCCATGCCTGTTTCTTCAATTACTCTCTGCCAAGTATTTAATTCTACCAATTTCTGCTCATTTTCTTCCCAGATCATCAAACCGTTTTCATGTACTATCATTTTCATATCAACTGTCATCTACTCTTGGCCAACTTTTCTCATGATGCTGTCCATGACTATACTAAAAAGCACTGTCGAAAAACCCTCTGTGCGTTTTAAGTCATTCTGATTTTTTGCCGTTTGCTATAACACTATCCAAGCATTTGTTGTACATGTTTGATTCTCAGTTGCATTCCTGATGACAATCCCAGCTATTAGGACCTTGCCATATGAATTCCGTTCTAACACTCTTATAAGCCATTTTTAAATCTATGTATGGAACTACGATGTCTTTCCAAAATTCCCATTTCTTTTCTACAATCTGTCTGATTGTAAATATGGCATTTATGGTTGATCTTCCATGTGGAAATCCTTATTCTTCTTCTCTTAATTGTGGTGCTATCGCATTCCTGACCTCGCGTAAACTTTTATTTTCATCAATCTTCATGCAGCGGCACAGTAGTGCTAGTCCTCTGTAATTCTTACAATGGCCCTTGCCACCCTTCTTAAAGATATGTACAATAATTTCCTTTATCCAACCATCAGGAATCTTTTCATATGACTATCATCATTATTCTATACAGCCACTGAATTCTGATAGGTCATTCGGCTTTTATTATGTCCTCTGTGATGTCATCTACACCAAGAGCTTCGCATTTTTCATTTCTAGAACAGCTTTCTCTACATTCAACATCTGGAGATCTTCTCTTTCCATTTCCTCCGTGTTGGTGGTATTTCTTATGTCTCTCTCTGTCTCATCATATAGTTTTTGGAAGTATACTTTCCATACTTTCAAAACTACTCCCTCGTCCTACATGGGTTTTCCTACTTTGTGGATGACTTGAATTTTTGTTATTTTTTATTTCTTCTGTTATCTAATATTCGATATGATATACTCTTATCATCCTTAAAATTCGCTTCTATTTCTTCTGTGAATATTTCCCGAGACATCATCCATGCTGTCATTTTCCTTGCTGCTCTACTTAACTGTTTCCATTTGTCTCCATTATGTCCCGTTCTGCTTTTGAACGATTCTCTCCTTGGGTTCTTCTTCTTCTTCCTTCTTCTTCTTCTTCTTCTTCTTCTTCTTCTTCAGTTCTTTCATTACACTTTCACTACTAGTCATTAAAACTGCAAATACTATGAAGGCGGGATGCAACAAACGTTAAATTGGAATGATGTGTATTAGAGTAGAGTCTTGCTAGTTCGAATCCCGTTAAATCGAAGATATCCTGTGCGTTGTGTATGTGATGACAACCTATAACCGGACTTTTGGTCGGTACAGTGCTGACATTGTTCACCGCGGCACTAGGAGGGGGAGTGTTGGCAGGACCATCGCCCCGGCCGTCATTTATCCCGTGATAAAAAGATCCGCGGTATTCAGTTGATAGCAGGCTGCATAGACGTGGCGCCGACAGGGAGGGACTGGATCAAGGAAAAGTCACCGCCCCTATCCGGGACTGAACTCGGGAATTCTAGAGCTGGAGTCTAGTGCTCTCCACACTAGATCATCACGGCCAGTATATGTATTAGTACACTCAACAAATGGAAGTAGTTGTCAGGACAGAACGCCATCAAACACTATAATGCTATGTCAGCGGCTAGGTACATGTAAATGTCGTGTGACTATGGCCTCCCATCGGGTAGACCGTTCGCCGGGTGCAAGTCTTTCGATTTGATGCCACTTCGGCGACTTGCGCGTCGATGGGGATGAAATGATGATGATTACAACACCCAGTTCCTAAGCGGAGAAAATCTCCGACCCAGCTTGGAATCGAACCTCGGCCCTTAGGATTGATATTCTGTCGCGCTGACCGCACAGCTACCTTTTTTTTTCATTTTGCTCGGTATTGTTCGTTGCGTTTGGTCTGGGCGGACGTCACGAGACATCCGTTCAAGTTGACCGTTGATTCCTGCTACCGGAGGCGGAGCGGCTAGGTAATTCCGATTGTTCTGTCAGTTACTTCTGTAACTATTTAGTGTGACTAATTGCAACAGTCCTTTGCTTACTCAAGAATGCATAATGCGTTAAAGTACGTAGATTGTTGTAAAAATGACTTCAAAAATGTACAGGTACTTGATCCTCACAGAAAAGCAGTACATCACACTGAGGTGGTAAAAGTGATGGGATACCTCTCGATATCGTGTCGGGCCTGCTTTTGTCCGGCGTAGTGCACCATCTCGACGTGGCACGGACTCAAGTCGTTGTAAGTACGCTGCAGAAATACTGAGCCATACTGTCCCTATAGCCGTCCGTAACTGCGAAACTCCTGTAACTGCAGGATTTTGTGCACGAACTCACCTCTCATTTATGTCCCATAAATGATCGATGCGCTTCATGTCGGGCGATCTGGGTGGCCAAAACATGGTCTAAAATTGTCCAAAATTTTCTTCAAACCAACTGCGAACAATTGTGGCTCGGTGACATGGAGCATTGTCATCTACAAGAATTCTATAATTGTTTGGGAACGTGACGTCCTTTGATGGCTGCAAATGGTCTTTAAGTATCCGAACATCCAGAGATCCCGGTGGAGGTTCGAGTCCTCCCTCGGGCATGGGTGTGTGTGTGTTTGTCCTTCGGATAATTTAGATTAAGTAGAATGTAAGCTTAGGGACTGATGACCTTAGCAGTTAAGTCCCATAAGATTTCACACACTTCTGAACATTTTTAACATTTTTAACAACCAGAGGACGCAGTCCATTACAAGTAAACACAGCGTACACCATTGTGGAGCCACCAACAGCTTGCAGTGCGTTGTTGACAATTTGAACTCATGGCTTCGTGGGGTCCGCGTCACTCTCGAACCCTACCATCAGCTCTTACCAACTGAAGTCGGAACACTTCTGACCAGGCCACGATTTTCCAGTCCATGATATTTGGAGAGCTACGGTGCCATTTGGTAAACAACACGATCAACCCTGCTTCACGAAACCTGTAATTTGGACAACGACTGTTACGTTTGGCTATGCCCCATCTTCGAGGTATGTGATGTTATCATTCAACAAGATAACGCGAGACCACTGTTGCGGCTTTCCTTGACGCAGAAGCAGAGCCATGCTTGCCGGCGGGAGGAGGAGATTATAGAGTAACGTCCCGTCGACAACGAGATAATTAGAGACGGATGCTCGGATTTATGAAGGATGGAGAAGGAAAGCGGCCGTGTCCTTTCGAAGGAAGCATCCAGGCATTTGCCTCAAACGATTTAGGGAAATCACGGAAAACCTACATCAGGATTACCGGACGCGAGTTTGAACAATCTTTTTCGCGAAGGCGAGTCCAGAGTGCTAACCACCACGCTACCCCACTCGGTCGCCGACAGTAGTGCGCCCAACAACAGAATCACAATTCACATATCCGTGTAGTGATGCTCCGAGGAGAAAGAACGTTCCAGGTTGTAGTAAAATGAATCCAACATCTGACCTTGGTGTGGGTGTGCCATTGGGTAAACAACACATCAACCCTGGTTCGCGTAACCGTTAATTTGGACAGCGGCTGTTATATTTGGTTGTACCCTGTCTTCGAGGTACCTGTGATGTTATCATTCAACAAGATAACGCGAGACCAGGTGTTTACCGTGCTGGGTCTTCTACTGTTGCTCCAACCGGCACGTTCTGCAGATCTATCACCCGCTGGAAACATCTAGTCGTTCATGGCCGAGAGACTGGCAAACCACCTCTCGCCCGTCACTGCGATTGACACATTGATGACCTCTGCGACAAAGATGAGACGACATGGAATCACGTATCAGTATCCAGCTTCGGTTAGAGTCGATACTCAGGCGGGTTGGAGCCACTGTTGCTCCCCGAGTTTGCAGCACTGTGGGCTAATCTTAGTATCCTGCATACCACAGCTTTCGCACAAAGACTCATTTGTGTTGTCGCCACTAGCCGTGCACTGTGAAAATCACATGTAAACAGACTTTGCTGATGACTGGTTAGCAAAGTTAAACTAAGAGTTTCGAGGCATTTACGGCGACTCTAGTAACACATATGTCGGAGATAATATAATACTGAACATGCAGCTTCAGTATTTCTTGACTTCCGGACAGCATTTTACCATTATGACACTTTCGCTTATAACTGAAAATACGATCGCATGGGACGTCAAGCGAAATTTGTGACCGGACTGAGGATTTCTTGATAGAGAGGACACTTTTTTCTGATCGAGTCGAGTCTACTTGTATTCGGCAACAGAGTCAGATGACAATTGGGCATCGGCGGAGGCTCAACAGTCGAGTATACGAGCACATACAGGGACAGCGAGTTCGAAGATGACGTCACAGGACTCGTTATCGAGTCTAAAGCGCGTATACGGAACTCATTTCTGATCTCTTGTGCGTATGGTACGGGGGGGGGGGGGGGCTACCTTGTTCGGCTACTAACCATTTCCTTTCCTTTCCTTTCCCACTAGAAAACAGAGTGAGAGAAAAACGACTTCTATATGCTTCCGTACGAACCCTGATTTATCTTGCCTTCGCGTTCCTTACGCTAAATGTACATTGATAGTAGAAATATCATTCTGTAGTCTGTTGAATATTGCAAAGCTCTAAACTTTTTCAGTAGACATTCGCGGAAAGGACGTTGTCTTCTCTCCAGGGATTCCCCGTTTGTGATTACGCAGCTTTTCCGTAACATATGCTTGTTGATCGAACCTGTCGTAACAAATCTAGCAGCTCGCCTCTGCATTGCTTTGATGTCTCGCTTTTATCCGAACTGTTGCTGATCCTACACACTCGAGCAGTAATGAAGAATGGATCTCTGTGTGCGGTCTCCTTTATAGATAAGCTACACTTTCTTAGAAACTTCACAATAAACCGAAGTTCGCTTCAATCGACCTTGCTCGTTTCGCTTCATATTGCTTCGCAACGTTACACTTAGATATTTTAACTGACGTAACTGTCTAACAGACCATCACTAATACTGAATTAAAACATTAAAGGTTACATACACACTTCGCAGGCCGCTGAAAAAGGCTTGGTGTTGGGATAACCCATTGCATTATAACCATTGCGCTCCATACACCACCATTCCAATCTAATCTTCGAGATCCGAATGTCAGATATGCGATGGAGGACCTAGAAATATTACACAGTCTACCTGTTCTTCATATCTGATTATTAATTTTTTTGTAAGAGCAATGTCATTTTTATTTCATAAATTGCTGTTTAAATTCCGTGAACAGCACTGGTACTCTTTTGAATCGGGTATAGCGATCTGATTCGACCCTAAAATTGGGGGTTCCTATGACTTCTTTCTCCGCGTAGACTTTATACGGATTCTGAACACTATAGCAGTGTTCTAGAATAGGTCGTGCTACAATATTCAACGTGTGACTGTTGTGGCAGACGCCCTACACATCCAGAGAAATATCACAAAAAATGTATGGATACCATTCCCCTAGGCTACTACTTATTTCAGCTGTAGTCTTTAGATGTTTGAATATTTCTGAAACACTCCAGAATTTTTACGAACAACGACTCTGAAATATAATAATTTCTAGACTTTTCACTTTTTATGGGTGTTGTCTCGCATTTATCAACATTTATGGAGAGCAGCCATTTGTTATAAAATACGGAGACCCTGTATGTGTAATCAAGCAGTTGGATCATAGCCGTTATGAAGAACTGCTGTATAAGTCGTTCTCCGTAAGGAATCATTCATCGACGATATTTTCGTATAGACAACACCGAACAATCTGAATGTCGCATTAAAAGCTTCATCACAGTGCAACGCACTGCAATATTCGAGGAGTCAATGATTTACTACCAGCAGTGAAGTCTCGAACCAGTGGTCTGCCTTTTTTCACAAAATTGTTGCTTTCTGACTAATGGCAGTATATCATTAGGGACAAGTGTCTGCCCAATGATAAATACAGCGTAGCTCTTAATGGCGGCACAAATAATCGCGAAATAATACGGCGCCAGCGTCCGTATCATATCTGAAGCGCGTTTGCGTAAACACGCAATACGATAAACACTACATCCGTACCGCGCAGGCCGCAATTTGCAGTCTTTTCTGTTTGGTGCTACAGCTCCAAGTCGATTTTTTTAAAGAGTAAACCGTCATTTGACTGTATTGCTACATAAATCATCCGTGCTATCTACCTCTCGGCTTTTGCCATTCTCGCTACAAGTTGCTGTACTGTTATGTCACATCTGTTAAGGCCGTCCAAAAGAGCTACACAAGACCAACATAAGTCTTTAAGATGAACTGTCAAAGAAACACGGAAACCATGACAGGCCACCAACGCTGATACACCTACACCCACACCCTGCAAGACACTTTACTGTGTGCGGTTGAGGGCTTGTACTTCCGACACTGCCCCGTCGTCCACTTTTGGTAAGCCTCCGCAAGAGCTCTAAGAAGTTGCGAACGAAATCGATGTTCTTTTTGGGATAAAAACTTATTTTGCTCGCAATTCACGAATTTCGTCAGTGACAGATGCACGACCAGGAGGAAACTTTGTAAACCAAATGTGTTATTGGCTGTAGCAGATGTCCTGCACATCCCGAGAAAATTACCAAAAGATATGAAAACCAGTTGCCTCCTCTACTACCGGTTTCAAATGTTCGTCCGTTGGTGGGGCAGCCTTTAGATGATTGAATATTTGACAGTTCATCTTAAAGACATGTGTTAGTATTGTTTACCTGCTCTGGTTTGCCTTAACAAAAAAATGGTTCAAATGGATCTGAGCACTATGGGACGTAACTTATGAGGTCATCAGTCCCCTAGAACTTAGAACTACTTAAACCTAACTAACCTAAGGACATCACACACATTCATGCCCGAGGCAGGATTCGAATCTTCGACCGTAGCGGTCGCGCGGTTCCAGATGTAGCGCCTAGAACCGCTCAGCCACTCCGGCCAGCTTGCATTAACAGATATGACAATAATGATCAGGAACTTTTAGCATTATACGTGAGAACGGCATAAAAGCCGAAATCTAGATAGCTCCGAAGATGACTATACTAACAGGCGGTCAAATGTCGGTTTTCTCTTTTTAAAAAATATTGCATGACTGGGGCTCAGCATCGAAAACTATTTCCTAAAAATTGTATGTATCGTTCGTGTTTAGTTCGTGTTTATGAAAAAACTGGTTCATTGGAATCGATACGAATGTCACAATACGGAGTTAGTGGTGTATGCTAGAAGCTATGTTAATTTCGTATCTTGTCACAAATCTAGTTCTACATCTACATTCATACTCTGATAACCACTAAGAACTATATGGCAGAGGCTATTAAGCATGCTAAGGCATGTTAGAGTTCCTTCCTGTTCTACGGAGCGCAGAAGCATGACTGTTTAAGTGTCTCTACGCTTGTAGTAATTACTGTAATACTGGTCCCTACCGATGCGGTATGTAAAGGGGCTGATGAGTATCCTTTGATTCTTTTCTTAATAGTGTTTCTTTAAATTTTGTGGGTTGGCTTTTATGGCATAGCTTACGTCTGTCTGCCAGCCAATCCAGATTTTCAATATACCCATAATGGAATTCCGTGAGTCAAACAAACCTGTGACTATTCTAGACACACTTGTTTGTACACTTTCAATATCCCCATTAGCCCTACCGATAAGGACCCTACACACTTTAGCAGTATTCTCAGCTGGACCACACAAGATATCTGTAAGTAGTCTCCTTTCTAGAATGACTATTTTTTCAAGTATCCTACCAATGAACCGAAGTCTGCATCCATCCTTACGTACGACTGGCCCTATATCATCATTCCATTTTGTATCCGTACAAAAATGTTACGCCCAGGTATTTTATGTCACTATTGATTCTAACTTTAAGTAATTGATATTGAAGTCGTAGGATGATAATGTTTTTCTTTAGACGAAGTGCATAATTTTACATTTCTGGTCATTTAAAATATGTTTTCAACTTTTGCACAATATCGAAATGTTATTAAGATCTAATTGAATATTTGTGCGGTTTTTCTCAGAGAGTATTTCGTTATACAGGACGGCACCATCTGAAAAAGTCTTAGGCTACTACTAATACTGTCTGAAAAGTCATTAATATACAACCTGAGCAGTAAAGTTCCCAACGCACGTCCCTGGAACACACAGCGATGACTCTCCACCCAAACCAAAATGTTTCGTCCTACGCACGAAGAAATCCTCAGTCCTGCCACAAATTTCGCTTGAAACTCCATGCAGTAGTGTTTGCGATAATAAGAGCAAGTGCTTTTCGGAAGTAGAGAATACTGCACCTATATGTGTAACATTATATTCATTTCGTTACACTTGTTATCAGAGTCGCCTTTTATACATGCCTCTAATTTCTTCGCTTAACTTTGGTAACCAGCCACTATCAACGAAGTCCGTTTATTTGTGGTTTGCAGAGTTTCCTCACGGCCGTGCATCTGTTAGCGACAAATTTCGTGTACTTCGAGCAAAATCAGATTTTATCCCAAAAGAATATCGATGTTGTTCGCAGGTTCTTAGACTGGTGCGGAGGCTTACCGAGAGTGGACGAAGGGGCAATGTCGGTGGTACATGCTCTCAACCACACACCGTAAGGTGGTTAGCAGGGTGTGGGTGTAGGCGTGTCAGCGTTGGTGGCACGTCGTGGTTTCCATGCTGCTGTCCGAATAAAATCTACTTTATTTATCAATTTTGATGTATTTCGTTTTATTACGGTAACAACTTAAAACATATTTTAGTTCCGGAATAATTTTTACCTAACTGTATGTTTTCACTCAATTGCCGACACATACTGTCGTATATGTGTACAGTAGAGACAACTGAAAAGCACACGTCAGAAACATGTTTTCTGTGTCGCACCTATACCCGAGTGTGCTGTGAGCAGCAACACAGTTCACAATATGATTCTCTCGGTTCTGTGGCCTGTGTTCCACTTCGTTATTATACGTGTTCGATGATTCGAAGCTAAATTTGTCAATATCGTATGACGATGCCACTTTGGCACAATTATATTAGGATAAATTAAGGTTTCTTACGTTTTAATCAGGCATGTTGTATCGTATATTTAAGCTCCTCTTTTCTATATGCGTTGGTGTGCAAAACTTAATGACGAAAGTGACTTTCGGATGGTGTTACACTACCAAGTAACATAGTTCGGCGAAACTCGGACAATGCACAGAAAGAGGAGATTAGTGTTTAACGTCCCGTGCTACATAGAAAGAACTGCTACAGTATAATCCAGAAGGTAACTAAAACAAATAATCAATCCATCAGAAATGACACTTTTATTTAAAGGCAATATGAGTAATTACACTGAATTTTTTTAAATGCCATTATCTTGCTTTCAACTGTTAGAATTTCATTCTTTGATTGCAATTTCAGCTTTAAGCCATTTTCAAGCGTAAGATTTTGACGTATAGGTTAAAGTAAACCGTAAAACGTAGAATTTGTTTTTATGATTGCAATTTGAGCATTAAGTAATTTCCAAGCATAAGACATTGCAAACATAAAACAAAATACTAACAGCTGAAAGCAAGGTGATTACGTCTAAAAAATTTATGGAAGCTGTGTACCCACATTACGAGAATATAATTACACTGAATTCACCGTGACTCATGGTGACTCCCTTGACACATTAGGGTGGTCCAAAAACAGCGTTGATTTTGAAATACCGAAGTAAGAAGTTCATTTTTACAAGAAACACAAACAGGATACGTAAACATGTTCATCTAACCTTCCCATTCCACATATGAAAAATGTGAAGCATATGACCACCTCTACTGCGCTGGCATGCAAGAACTCTGTCCATGAAATTAACTATGCCTGCACGACAAGTTTACACTGACAACACGTCGAATGTCCTCCTTCAAGTCGTGAATGTTTCGGGGTTTATTGGCGTACACCATTAACTTAAGATGGCCGTAGAGAAGAAGAGTCACAAGAAATGAAGTAACATGACCTTGGTGACCACTGATGATCAGCATTGCGCGAAATGAGGCGATCCGGGAACCTCTCGTTTAACTGAATTGCTTCGCGGGTAGTATGGCAGTGGCACAATCTTGATGAAACAACAACTCTTTGATCCAAACGAGGCCACAAAAACTCCTTATCATCGTACGGCATCGGTCTCTTTATCATCGTACGGCATCGGTCTCTTTATCATCGTACGGCATCGGTCTCTATTGACAGCTTGCCTTGCCTCGTCTTCTTTTTTAAATAAGAATAAAGACCGATGACGCCACCCGACCAAAAGCGCTGTGGATGCGTTTCCCTTTCTTGGAACATTCGAGGATTTTTTGACCCCTGGATACAGCAGTTCTGCTTATTCAGAAAGATTCTGTTTGCGAAGATGTCACCCTCTCAGAACCCAATCAACAAGCTGTCGGTTCTTCTGCTAATGCGTCACTTACAGCTGCTGCGTCCAATAAACTTTATGGATGAGATGAAAACTTTCATCCACTTTACGCTCGTATTAACTGCTCCATTGTCAGACACCGACTGCGAGAAATTCAAACTGAGTCAACAGTTGGTGTTCCCGGAAATAGAAACGAATCAAAACTGTCATCAGCCGATAAACAAAAATTTCCCAACCGTTTCAAAATCGGCGCTCTTTTTTAACAACCCGCTGCAACCGGCGGGACTGGTTCTTAATACGGTGTGTGATCACCACAGTCGGCGATGCAACGTGCTGTCATGCTGGCCACGAGGTTTTTAAGGAGTTCTCCGGGTAGGGCTTTTTATTCTTCTACCACCGCGGTTGACAACCTGCTGGATGGTCGCTGGTGCGCGTGAACGTCTCCCCGTTGCATTCCATACATGTTCGATGGGATTTAAGTCGGAACGAGAAGCCAGGCCACCCGCCGAATATTCCCTCGTTCCAAGAACTCTTCCACCTGTGCTGTCCGATACGGCTGTCGCAAAAAAAAGATGAAATCGGCGCCTAATGCACCTCTGAAATGACGCACATGAGCAAGAAATACAGTGTCTCAACAACGTTCGCTGTGGAGTGTACTGTGTTCAAAAATTTAGTGTTTAATGCACCAATGCCATGTGTGCCTCCTCACACCATAAATCATGGACCACCAAATTAATCATCATGTTCGACAGTGTTCCTGAGTGTATCTCATAGGCTAAGGCAGATTTAGCAGTACCTCCGTGGTGATCACACATCCTGTTAAGAATGATGTCCCGCCTTTTGCTGTCCTGCGGACCGAGATAAATCGCGGTGACTTCGGTGTAATTATGGTCTTTGAATAAAAGTTGCCTGATTTCGTATGTCTCTCAGTTACCTTTGAAACGTTCCCTTAGAAAATTAAGAATGACAGTGCTGGAAAAACTCTTACGTTATTTGATTTTCAAACAGCTGAGCAAAACTAAACGTACTGAGACTGTTTTATCTTTACTTATTCTGATCATGTCTAAACTGACACACAATATTTTAGCGCAACGCAGTCTGACCTTCAATAGTCCCTACAAAAGAACAGCCCTGACCAACAATAACCTATACCCTTTATGAATCTCTTATCTCACAAAAATCTTCTTTAACTACGGCAATACAGTGAGCGCCAATACTGCCAGCTAAATTAAAGATTCAAACTACTGAAGGCACTAACTACTGATAGGCATAATTAGCAAATGAAAGATTATGAAAGAGAACAAACCATGTATTTACCTTAATAGTTTTCTAAAGTCTTACATATATAAATTCGTGACATCCAGTTTTACAAATTTCCTATTTCTGACGGACACACGTCCAGATCGTCCGCTCATAGTAACCTCTCAAAACTCTGGCATCTCACTACCCACATCCACCACTGCTGGCGGCTCACCCTCAACTCCAACTGCACAACGCCACGCGCTGTTCACTTCCATCTGCCCAACACTACACTAACGAATAATCCAACAATAAGTCCAACCAGCCACAGACTGCACACAGCCCACTCAGCGATTTTAATACAGAGCGCTACGTGGCGTCACCAACATAAAAACCTAAACAGCCTACTTACACCTTCTGTACTATACTGTGTACCTATATCTCAAAATATTACCTTCGAAAGTGGGTTAATGCGAAATTGCAATCGTAAAATAAAATTCTTACAGTTGAAAGTAAGATAATGACATTTAAAAATCCAGTGTAATTACTCGTACCGTCTTTGAATAAAAGTGTCATTTCTGTTGCGCCCTTTGCGTATTTCTTTTAGCGACCTCCTGTGCTAGACTGTAGCAGTTCTTTCTATGTGTGTCCCAAGTTTCGTCCGTCTATGTTACTTGGCTGTGGTACATCATTCGAAGTTATTTTCGTCTTTACGTTCTGCACACCTGTTTATATAAAATTAATACTTTTTCATTATCCTACAATTTATTGTTGAAAATATATACATTGTCCAGCAGTCACAGTTGGTTTTCCTTCTTCTGACATGTCTGAAGGTGGTCATTAAGGAATGAAAACGATGGCCTGACGACTGCTCGTTAGCATTATCTAGAATTAAAGAGAAATTTTATGCTGCAGATGCTGTGATATTGTCCTCCTCCGAAGCATATTGATGTTTAAAATTTTATAACTATATCATACGGAATATCACCAATGATAAGTGTTATACTGTAATGTATCATTTGGTTATTCTGTGTAGCTACTTAGGCTTATTTGTTTTTTCAGCCCACCACGAATACCTCTCTTGTGCAGTCTCTTAAACGCAGAATTTTTTTAGAGAATCGAAGAACTGTTAATGCAGACTAGCACACAATGCCTTAGTTGACTGTGGCACTACAGCAGGGTTTCCAAATTGCGTTCCGCGGAAAGCGAATAAGTGCTTCCCGAAAAAGTATTAACAATTTGGCGTTTTTATTTCGAAATTTTGACGATACTAATTTAAAAATTTTTTTTTATTAAAGTTTCTTTGTAATTAGTTATGATTTAAAAGTGAAGTACTCAATAAGTTTTTCTCATTTTTTTAAAAATTTCATTAACATTCAAAATAAACAAGGTGTCCCATCAGAGCACCAGGATGCCCAAAGTGTTCCTACAGAGGAGAAGTTTGGGAACCCCTGCTCCACAGCATGTAAGTATCTGTCGTCTCTTGGTTGTGAGCGGTATAGGAAGTGTGACAACACGAGATCTCAATCCAGCTCCAGCTATTGGTTCCCAACGTTTCGTGGTGGCATTCGGCCTATAATATCTTGCCGGATTCCAGTTGTCCATTCGTCAGAACTAGTCGAAAAATCCAACGATCTTTTCGTACTGTAGTCCTCCTGGACTGACCCGTGCTCACTCTGCTTGCGACTCGTCCTGAGACCATCTCGTCGGCACTCTTACTGAAGTCATTGCAGTACGGTCAGCTATCCGTGCGGTTTATCGGTATGACGCTCCCATGGCCCTCACGATAATGATTCCAACTTTCTCTTTCCGGAAGCTGACGATAAGCAGCACATGAACGTCCTCTTGGCATGCTTTGCTGCGCTCTCCACCTGAAAAGTCTCCAATAACGTCATACACACCCAATTACCGTCAAATGCTCACACTATTCATCATCCGTAGGGATGGCTTTTTTCTTTAGTGAAAATAAGCTCACATAAGGATCGAAATTTTTATCGACGTATCCAGAGGCATGGAAATGCAGGCTCAGCATAAAGTTTTCTCCTGATTAAAAAGATTTAACTCTAAGAAGCCGTGTTGTTTGTTGCAAATGGTAGGTCACTCAAAGTTTCTTATGGATACACTTCCACATGTTCTGTTTGTTGCCCGTAGAACGTCTAGGCGATACTCAGTTTCTCTCAATGTTTTGGCCACCACGTCTTACGTCAGCGATTCTACAGCGTGATAGTGCTGTAAGAGTTTGCATACCACGAACTGACGAACTAAACATTTTATCTCTAATATGAGCAAGAAAAATGTCAAGAGGGGTTATGTTTCCGAAGATGAAGGCGTTGATGTTGGACCATCTCACCGACCCATTTGCGCGGGATGATTTAATCCCAGATCTGGTACACAAATGATCCCCAGTATGGCGGTATACCATCTTGTTTAAACACTAGCTGTGGTCGAAATTCCTGTAACTGAGGTGCTATGTAAAGTTCCAAGATTAAATTAATAGGAAGGTCAGCGTTGGCCGTAATATTGATGTTTTGTTGATAGCAGAATCGATTTTCGATCACATAGTGATCATCTTCAGTGCTGGAGTGTACAAATTAAACTCAAACACTGAAGATGATCACTATGTGATAGAAAATCGATTCTGCTATCAACAAAACATCAATATTACGGCCAACGCTGACCTTCCTTTTAATTTAACATATATGGTCGTTGTGCACACAGCACTCCATGGAGTCGCCAATCAATAAAGTTCCAACATTTATCCATAAAATTTGATGAATTATGTTACCACTTGCAACAAACCGCACAACTGCATCTAGCATTATACCATAGAAATAAATTTTTGCAGTCACAGAAAGATTTTGTGCCCACTCTGTGCTCGAGTACCAGTTTTATAGCGTTCGGTCAAGGTGCCGATGGTGTAAGACTTTCGATTTTCTTCAGTGAATAATAGCGTTTCCAAACCCACACTGTAAGGTTAAAAAGAATAGTTGTTTTCTGCGGAATGCGAACTAAATACATTGCTGAATAAAAAAATAGTACACCTGGAAAGACTACGTCGATATTGGTACGATGTCGGCATATGCCACCTGCGGGGTAGTATATCTACTGATAATGGTTTCAACGTCGTCGGCCAACAGATAACGTAGTGGCATAGATACCAGAGCGCAATCTGTGTCTACCCTTTAACAGGGGATGCTCACAGCCTCAAGGCTGTGTGCGGTGCAGATGTGTGAAGCAAGGAGGCAACCATGCCACAGAGATGCACTCTTGCTTCCTACAGCCAGCTGTACGTGTTTGAAAGGGGGGTCAAATTGTGGCCTTCCGAGTGGCGGGATGGTCTTTTCAGTAATTGTTACACAAGTGGGACGTGTAGCGTCAGTTGTGCAAGAATGCTGGTATCAAAGGTCATGTGAACATTCATACACCCGTAGACGAGGTTCCGGATGTACACGCTGCACAGACACCCGCCAGGATCGTCGTATTGTAAGGGCAGCAATGGGTATCATACAGCTAACACTCCACAGGTAACAGAGCTTGTGAGCTCAGACGTGTCAACACGAACTGTTGCGAAACGTTAATTAACAATGGGACTATGGGCATGCACGCCTCTATGCCGTCTTCCACTAACGCTGTAGCATCGACTTGTATGGCTCGACTGGTGCCATCAGTGGATCTCTTGTAGGATGGAATGGCGAACCGTGGTGTTTAACGATATTTTGCCTGATTGCAAGTGATGGTCGTTTGTACGTATGACGTAGACCTGGTGAGCACTGTCACTGCGGAATGTTCATGATTAATTAAAATTAAGAGGCATAAAAAAAAGGAAACAAAATGGCATAGACGGGTCTCGCACCAGGGTCGCCTGGACGGGAATCTCGCTCGCTTGCCACGAGAGCGAAGCTTTTCTTTATACAAAGAGCTGCCCAAACTTTAACAGTCAATATTTCAAAAACGAGGCCGCATTGGCACCTACAATTTTAGGGTGTGATAGGTACCTACCCACACCATAAGCAGGCGAAGTGGCAGCTCATAACCCGATGCATCTCCCAGAAGGTCCCCCCTGACCCCGCCACAGGCCTTATGGTTTGGGGTGCGATATGTTACAACTTTCGTTCACCGTAAGAGGTTTTGGAGGCGACGCTAACTACCGCTAGGAACGTGCAGAATGTTGTTAGACCTACTCTTTGGCCATCATGCAATATGAAGCTAATGTGTTGTTCCAAAAGGATAATTTTTGCCCACACACTCCCCGTGAAACTAAACGAGCTCTAAAAGACGTGCAGCAACTTCACTGGTCAGCGCAACCTCCGAATTTATCTGTATTGAGCACATGTGGAATATGACTGGACCAGAAGTGACTCGCGCGACGTGTCAACCAACAATTCTCTAAGAACTGCATGAATAGGTCGAGTAGCCGTCTCATAAGATATCCCAGGACAGTATTATCCATCTGTATGAGCGACTGCCAGAATCATCGTCCTTATTTCCGCCCGTCGAGGCTACACCACGTATTACACTACTGGCCATTAAAATTGCTACACCAAGAAGAAATGCAGATGATAAACGGATATTCATTGGACAAATATATTATACTAGAGCTGACAAATATATTACACTAGAACTAACATTTTCACGCAATTTGGGTGCATAGATCCTGAGAAATCAGTACCCAGAACAACCACCTCTGGCCGTAACAACGGCCTCGATATACCTGGGCATTGAGTCAAACAGAGCTTGGATGGCGTGTACAGGTACAGCTGACCATGCAGCTTCAACACGATACCACAGTTCATCAAGAGTACTGACTGGCGTATTGTGACGAGCCAGTTGCTCGGCCACCATTGACCAGACGTTTGCAGTTGGTGAGAGATCTGGAGAATGTGCTGGCCAGGGCACCAGTCGAACATTTTCTGTATCCAGAAAGGCCCTTACAGGACCTGCAACATGCGGTCGTTTATTATCCTGCTGAAATGTAGGGTTTCGCAGGGATCGAATGAAGGGTAGAGGCACGAGTCGTAACACATCTGAAATGTAACGTACACTGTTCAAAGTGCCGCCAGTGCGAACAAGAGGTGACCGAGATGTGTAACCAATGGCACCCCATACCATCACGCCGGGTGATTCGCCTGTATGGCGATGACGAATACACGCTTCCAATGTGCGTTCACCGCGGTGTCGCCAAACACGGATGTGACTATCATGTAGCTGTAAACAGAACCTGGATTCATCCGAAAAAATGACATTTTGCCATTCGTGCACCGAGGTTCGTCGTTGAGTACACCATCGCAGGCGCTCCTGTCTGTGATGCAGCGTCAAGGGTAACCGCAGCCATGGTCTCCGAGCTGATAGTCCATGCTGCTGCAAACGTCGTCGAACTGTTCGTACAGATGGTTGTTGTCTTGCAAACGTCCCCGTCTGTTGACTCAGGGATCGGGACGTGGCTGGACGATCCGTTACAGCCATGCGGATAAGATGCCTGTCATCTCGACTGCCAGTGATACGAGGCCGTTGGGGTCCAGCACGGCGTTCCGTATTGCCCTCCTGAACCCACCGATTCCATATTCTGCTAACAGTCATTGGATCTCGACCAAAGCGAGCAGCAATGTCGCGATACGATAAACCGCAATCGCGATAGGCTACAATCAGACCTTTATCAAAGTCGGAAACGTGATGGTACGCATTTCTCCTCCTTACACGAGGCATCACAACAACCTTTCACCAGGCAACGCCGGTCAACTGCTGTTTGTGAACGAGAAATCGGTTGGAAACTTTCCTGATGTGAGCACGTTGTAGGTGTCGCCACTGGCGCTAACCTTGTGTGAATGCTCTGAAAAGCTAATCATTTGCATATCACAGCATCTTCTTCCTATCGGTTAAATGTCGCGTCTGTAGTACATCATCTTCGTGGTGTAGCAATTTTAATGGCCAGTAGTGTAATACGGGTGTTTCAACACGGGTTGATACCTTGCACCTCAGAACCACTTGTGCTATTCATCAGTAAATGTCATTTCATACACTCCGTATGCACTATTGCAGCAACAAATCTTGAGTGACCTGGAAACCTCTGTAAGTACGTACTATTTTTTTTTTTCTGGGAGTGTAAGATGTGCTTTTCTTGATGTATTTTTGGCTGGAAGGAGCCGTAATGTGGGCGCATTTTAGCCGGGGCCCGACGCTCCGGGGGCGAGTGTTTAGAAGAGTAGTAAAGCGTGTAAGGGACGCGGCAGGGAGGCGCCACGTATCGAGCGCCCAGCTGGGGGCACGCCCTGAGCAACCGACGCGCGTCATGCCGCTCCCTCCGGCTTCGTCCATTATCCTCCGCGACCTCCTGACACCGATTGCGAGAAGGAAACCCCAGGGGCTCTTGCGTGGCCGCAGCCCCAAGGTCGCCGATAAGCCACCAACTACTCTGGCAGGTCCGTAAGGGTCAGTCCCAGTGGCGTGTGGCCTTATCTACAGCAGCAGGAAATGCTTAGCCACACTGAAACTCCGCACAGAGCGGCCATATAAGAGCCGAGTTGGCGCGATAGTGGAGCTGGAGGAAAATAAGGATTAAGTTTATCTAAAGTGACACGAAATGGAAAGTAGCTGATGGCTATTTTCCCTACCACTGTTACTGAGGCAATTTGCGCGTTCGATCTCTTGATTCCAGTCATTTTCTATCCAAATGCAGAGTGAAA
Organism: Schistocerca cancellata; assembly: GCF_023864275.1. Lineage (NCBI taxonomy): Eukaryota > Metazoa > Arthropoda > Insecta > Orthoptera > Acrididae > Schistocerca > Schistocerca cancellata. The sequence goes on from NC_064627.1 coordinate 288,070,410, forward strand.
TATTCGCTCTGTAAACACGCATCTAGGCTGTGGCTAAATCATTTCTCCGCAGTAACCTTTCTTCCACCAGTGCTAGTCTCGAGAGGTATGTGCGGGAACTTTTGTGAATTTTGGGAAGTAAGGGAAAACCTAGTGCTAGAAGTGAAGCTACGGGGGGCAGGTCCTTAGTCGTGCCTGGATAGCTCAGAGGGTAAAAATAGTGTCTGTGAAAGGCTAGTTTGGCAACGGCCTTGCCGCAGTGTATACACCGGTTCCCGTGAGATCACCGAAGTTAAGCGCTGTAGGGCGTGGTCGGCACTTGGTTGGGTGACTATCCGGGTCGCCATGCTCTGTTGCCATTTCTCGGGATGCACTTAGCCTCGTGATGCCAACTGAGGAGCTACTCGACCGAATAGTAGCGGCTTCGGTCAAGAACACCATCATAACGACCGGGAGAGCGGTGTGCTGACGCCATGCCCCTCCTATCCGCATCCTTCATTGAGGATGGCACAGCAGTCGGATGGTCCCGGTAGGCCACTGATGACCTGAAGACTGAGTGCTTAAGTGAAAGTCTAGTTTGGAGTCCCAGCCTAGCACTCAGTTATAATGTGTCACGAATTATCAAAACAATGAACATTCCACTGCAGATTGAAAACTGTAAGTGCAAACATATTAAATTGGAATTCACTGCCGCTGTTACTAATAACTAAACCTAACCAAGGGATACACTTCGATTTAAATCGGCTTTGGACATGTTGTAGTATAGAGCAAAATAAGAGAGACTTTTTTGTATGCGCCCATACGGCCGTTAAGAAGGTGAAACACCCCCCTTGAAAAAATAGTTTTTAATACATTGTAAGGCAAAAATGGCATACCACGAATGAGTTACTCAAATTGATTACAGACTGATATTAAAAAGGAATCGACGAGAAAAGCCAAACTAAACTTTGGCGGTCGATGATGTGTGACGTGCAGCGCGATTTCACTACGCGGGCGAGCACGCGTGCAGCTATATAGTGATATTTATAGCTTATTTCTGCCAAATGCGCCTTTAAAATACCACTGGAATTCGGTATTAACGATGTTACACGATTTGCTATTAGCCAAATGCCGAAATAAAAAAACTAAATAGTGGTGGGGGGAGAGATTTCTAAAAAAATATTACTCTTTCGATAAATCTGGGTGCACCATTGTAATTTACACTAAAAACCATAGTACCGGGTGAACAAAAAGTCAGTATAAATTTGAAAACTTAATAAACCACGGAATAATGTAGACAGAGAGGTACAAATTGACACACATGCTTGGAATGACATGGGGTTTTATTAGAATCAAAAAAGAAAGTATTGCTAGACGCGTGAAAAGATATCTCGCGCGCGTCGTTTGTTGATGATCGTGTGCTCAGCCGCCACTTTCGTCATGCTTGGCCTCCCAGGTCCCCAGACCTCAGTCCGTGCGATTATTCGCTTTGGGTTTACCTGAGGTCGCAAGTGTATCGTGATCGACCGACATCTCTAGGGATGCTGAAAGACAACATCTGACGCCAATGCCTCACCATAACTCCGGACATGCTTTACAGTGATGTTCACAACATTATTCGTCGACTACAGCTATTGTTGAGGAATGATGGTGGACATATTGAGCATTTCCTGTAAAGGACATCATCTTTGCTTTCTCTTACTTTATTATGCTAATTATTGCTATTCTGATCAGATGAAGCGCCATCTGTAGGTCATTTTTTGAACTTTTGTATTTTTTTGGTTCTAATAAAACCCCATGTCATTCCAAGCATGTGTGTCAATTTGTATTTCTATATATACATTATTCCGTGATTTATTCAGTTTTCAAATTTATACGGACTTTTTGATCACCCAGTATTTTATTTGAAGATTTTTTTTTATAACTGTTACTGTTTCAACGGAATTCACTCAGAAACATTACACTCAGTTTTCCCACTCTGGGGCACCGAATTGGCGCGTTATCGTGTTGGTGTCCGCTGCCACGTGTGCTTCCGCCATGGGAGGACCATTACTCGAGCGTCGTCCTGACCACCTGCTGCACCACCAACGGCCTAGGTTGCGAGTCCACCTTGCCTATAGCCTTGGCTAGGCTATAGGCAAGGTGGACCCCACCAACAGCTGGTCCAGCACAGCATGGCTACCCGGGAATGTTAGCCACATAAGGCCACTCTGCCGCGGAGCTGTGCTGGGGCTAGCAGCGACTGCTGGCTGCATCTGATGCACATACTGTTCTTTGTGGACCACGAGTTTGGCGGGCACCACTCACTGCCTGCCCGCGTTGAGCACTTATTTTCTATAACAAACCATTGCGAAATAAATAAAAGTTTTAACCGCCTTCGAGCTGTCCACGACTTGTGCTACCCGTCTACCTTCAAACCCTGGCGCCTCCATAGTAGTTAGTTTTTTTATTATTATTATTCTGGATTTACAATGTGAGTACATTTTTCCAGCACCTATTCTAGATTACAGTAAGTTACTAATTATTGTTCTCCACTCTTCTCTATTTGTCCATAAATCTTCAGGAATGTTGTTCTTCCTCATTGCTGACTGAACTCCCTGTTTCCATGTATCAGGTGGTCGTCCCCTTTTTCTTCTTCCAATTGGTACCCAGTCGATTATGCATTTTGGTAGCCTTTCCTGTTCCATTCGTCTGATGTGTCCATACCATTTAAGTTGTTTGTGCTCGATGAAATCAATAATTGAATTTTTACATTTCATCTTGTCTCTGATTACTTCATTTCTTATTCTTTCTCGTCTTGATATTCTTGCTGAACGTCTCCAGAAGTTAGTTTTATTTTGTAACTAATTTCCTTGAAGTTAAGCATCCCCCCTTTCTTTCTTCCAAACAATCAGATGACGACTTGTTAGGGTCCTGAACTCACACAACTAGATGGTTTGTGTTGCCTTAGGCAGTACATGGGTGACCATCCCGGCCGCCATGTGCTGTTGCCATTTTTCGGGGTGCACTCAGCCCCGTGATGCCAATTGAGGAGCTACTCGACCGAATATTAGCGGCTTCGGTCAAGAATACCATCATAACAACTGGGAGAGCGGTGTGCTGACCCCAAGCCCCTCCTATCCGCATCCTCCCTTGAGGATGACACGGCGGTCGGATGGTCCCGGTAGACCACTCGTGGCCTGAAGACGGTGTGCTTTTTCTTTAGGCACTACACCCATTCTAAGAATTTTTTACTTATGCTGCAAACATTTATCGAACGATTCTGGCTTCTGTAACGTACAATCAGCACTAAGCATCAGAAACGGCTTAATTCACCTGAAGAGTATAGAAGAATATTGAAAACATGCAGGAAGAAATTGTTGGAAATGGGCCAAATGGACAGTTTTCGCGAAACAAGAGTAATAGAGATGATGATGATAAACAGGAAAGTGGATATATGCAAATGAAACTGTTCTTGCTTGCAGGTACATACAGTTATACTTAACAAAACAAACTCTTTCTCTATTTTTCTCAAGGTTAAAGTACCAGGGGAGGTTTGCTGAGATACAGCAATAATTTGGTCAACCGAATAGGGAGGTTTCTGAAAACTTAAACCTCTGTGGTCTAACAGAAACGCCATAACGAAACCAAAGCTTAAGAACCTACAATCAGTAACTGACTTAATTCCTCAAGATATTTAACACCTCCACATTACATTAACATGAGATCTCACTGTAGATGATAATGCAAAGCGTGTTTCGGGGAATAAAGATTCCAAAACTGAATAAATTCCAGATAAAATCTCGTTTGAAATATTTAGAGTAATGACAATTGCTACAGTTCAGATAAACGTAGGAAACAAGTATATAAATTAAATGTTCCTTAATTCTGCAGAACTCATTTTTTTCGAATTAACCTTTCTAAAAGAAGCGTCCAGGCCTCAAAAATATTTCACATACCTATCACTATGAAGGTGAGGTCTATATTACTGTCACAGATGCTATACTTCTGAAAACAGTTTGTACTGAATTGAAATTACACTGCGTAACACAATTAAAGGATCACTTTTTTCGAAACGCCGTTTTATTCATGAATGTGTCAATGTCGCTGCCGCCTGTCCCTCCGAGCGTTATCTCGCCAAAGGACGACGCGAAATAAGGGCGCAGAAAAAAGCGTAAGCGCGCTTTGTGCTTCGGATCACGTTCAGATTTAGTCGAATGGTGTTAAACGGTCGCTCGTGGTTCCAACCTGTATATGAGAGAAAATATGGGCACACAGCCCCACAATATCCTTAGAGGAAGGTTGAAACGTCCATGGGCGTCAGCAGTGTCAAAGGTTGTGAGGAGCGTCTTCCTTTACCTCATCTTACTGCGAAATTTCGTTTTAGACAGCGATATGTGAGGGAACCAACGCCCCAAGGAAAAGGAATGCTTTCATTGATGTCTTCTACGCCATCTCCTGTGACTTTTCGTGCCGATTCTGAGGAGCAGTGTGTCTTGAATGTTTTCCTCTGCCGGTCATAAGAAAACTGCGTAATTTCAACGCTGTCCGTCGCGGCTCTAACCTCCACCGCAGAGGCGTCAAAAAAAGGGTGAAATTTGGGTAGGGACGGCTGTGACGACTTCCCTTTGTGCGACACTTCCACGGTGGTGCACGGCAGAATTGTAGTGAAATTTGGTGGCAATGTGACATCATTAACCCACGTTACACGTCATATGAACTTCTGAGTTGCGGCCTTTTCTCCGCATGTGTCGATAACTTGCCTGAAGCGACATCGAACTCTATGGTGACGTCGCAGCGCGCACGCAAAAAATGTTCAAATGTGTGTGAAATCTTATGTGACTTAACTGCTAAGGTCATCAGTCCCTAAGCTTACACACTACTTAAACTAAATTATCCTAAGGACAAACACACACCCATGCCCGAGGGAGTACTCGAACCTCCGCCGGGGCCAGCCGCACAGTCCATGACTGCAGAGCGCGCACGCTTTTGCACCATTAGAGAGTAAGGTTGTGTGCACCTTTGAGCAAAATTTCAAACTTAAGCGTCGCAGAGGGTGGAAACTACGGCGTTTAAAAGAAGTGATACTTTAATTCTGTTACGCAGTGTGTCTGTAGTGACTCTAGGTCTTAGGCTGAGATTTTATGCAAGAATCATGAACAAATGTAAGTCATCCACGAAAGAATTTGCGATCAAATTTTGAGCATTAGTCGTCAGTCTGGAAACTTATCAAATTGAATTAGCAGGGGGGGGGGGGGATAGAGAAGAGCCAAGGAAGGGCGGCTGATTTCGCCACGGTATCGTTTAATAATCGCGAGAGCGCAGTGGAGATGCTGTCAAATCCCTGTGTCAGACAATAAAAGAGAGGCGCTGTGCACCAAGAAGAGGTTTGCTGTTACGCTTTCATGAGCGTACTTTCTCAGAAGAGTCAGCCAACATGTTACTCGTACATTCTCCCACACGCGTATCGATAAATAAACAGGACACGAGAAAATCAGAACAACTGGAACTTTTTGGAGGCTCACTGACAGTTTTTTCTCCCCACGCTCTTACGAGACCAGCACAGGGAAAGCGCAAAACGTACTGCTACTAAAAGTACCTTCCGTCATGCGCTGCAAGGTGGCTTGCGGACCTTAAATGTGCAGGATGTGGACAAAATATGGAAACACTCAAAACACAACTTATTAACATGCCAAATACGGTGTGGGCATTCAAAAAAGTTTATAGTCTTCTCGGAAGGGATAAATACTCGCACTGGTCTTGCATGGCTTTCAAGAGAATCTTATACTAGTCTGCCTGCAACATAGAGGCAAATTCAGGTACTGACGATTCACGCACTCTTCTCTCCAAAGACTCCATGATATTGGCATCTGGTTACTGCCGTGGGTAGGGGTGATTCCATACTTCCCCATCGTGCTGAACGATGTGATCTGTGTGGACAGGAGCTGTGTCATCTTGGAACATAGCATCACTATTAGGGAGCAAACATTGTACCGTGGGGTGGACATGGCCAGCCACAACAGTCACGTAACCCTTGGCAGTAACGTGACCTTGGAGAGAAACCATGGGGCCCTTAGCATACCACGAAAAAGCTGTCCAAATCATCATCGAACCCCTAATATAATAACATCGGACGCAAAGTCGGTCAGAAGTTGGGAACAGTGTGAAGCAAGACTCATCCGAGCTAATGACTATCTTCCACAGCACCACAGTCCAGATTTTGTTGCATAGCCACCGCATCTACCTGTTACGGGCATCTGAATCACTGATGAATGGTTTTGTAATTCCAGCTCGCCCTCTAACTCCCTGCTTATAGAGCTCTCTTCGTGTCGTTAGGGTGCTGACATTGTTTGCGAGTGCGTCATTCAGTTCTTCAATGACTTTTGCAGCTGTCATCCTATTTATTTTTCGTCATAATCCTCTCCAGTGACCGTCCATCACGATCACTCTACACACAATTTCGTCCGTGTTGTAACATATCGGATTGTGTTTTTCTGCTTTCCCTGTGTACGACAGAAATATTCGATACGGTGTCTTTTGGAACACTAAACATTACGGATACCATCATACGAGCACTAACAATTTGCCCAAGTCCCGATTCACTTAGCTCCGACATAATGCACTCAGAACTACACAGAACGCTGTTCTGGCCACGAATGACACCTCCAACGCACTGAGGACATTGCAGAGCTGCTGTTGTGGTGAAATACAACAGCCCAACCTGCCGATTTGGCTAGTATCGGCATTCATGTTAAAGCCTGCATTTCTCGCGGTGCTTCCGTATTTTTGTCCAGTCCTTATACACGTACTTATCGAAGACTTCATTTTGCCCGTATTTCAAGGAAATTTTATAATACTTCAGCTGGATACCTTAAAACTTCGGTACAGGCGTTCGTACTTGTTCCACGTGGTTAGGTAAGGCGCCTCTGGTTTTGTTCGTTCCATTAGCGCAGCTGAGGCGCGTACTGCTGCGCCCCCACCCTGCGCCTCTTCCTCCAATTGGTGACCGCAGGGTGCCACTTGTCCAGTTGGGCCGCGGGTACAGGGTCACAGCTAGGGGGCGCTATTGAGAAGTGAAGCGGAAAAAACACCCACAAGCCTTAAACTGTGGTACAACGTTTGTTGCTCATCTACACCAACATCACAGCAGATGGCTTACTACTAAATCCCTACCTTAACCACTGGGACACCTCAGGGTTCAGGAAATTATTTTCTTCAACAAACCTCTGTTGCAGAACTCTACATCTATGACCAATGCTAACTTTTTTTTCGTTTATGAGAGTCCCCAGTTCCTGCGGACAACAACCTACATTCCCGACAAACGAGATTCACTAACATTGACGTAACTAATGTTCGCATCGTTCATAGATGCGAAATTCCGCAACAGAGGCTCCCTGAAGCATATAACGTCCTTAACCCTGAGGAGCCCCAGTAATTAAGATCAGGAACTGCCATTAAGGCATCCGCTGCGATAGCCGTCTAAATGATCAAGAAATTTAGTACCATGAGGTAAGCGGTCAGACTGGTTTCCCTTTTTTTTATTTTACATTTAACTACCCTGCTTTGCACGGGTACAGCTAACTGGTCACGGGCGGACGATTTGGCCGGCGTAGCGGTAATAAGTTACATCAACGGGAAAATGCTCCAGTGGGAGCATAAAAAGCCGAATATGTTCCCTTTTAAAAGATTGACAGAAACGTGGCGATCAGTTGTCTCCATCCTAACTCGTCTTCCTCATCAAATATTCTGACATGCGAACATATTCTCGCTCTTTTACCACCCCGAACATGCTAAATTCCTTTACCCATTCTGCCTTTGTAGTATAGCCTTCATACTCAGCGTCTTCCTCTCAGGGTCACTGTGTATGTCCGTCTCTCTCTCACTTTCTCTCTTTGCCATTGCCACATTCTCCTCTCTCACTTTCAGTGTTTCCTTTTGTCTTTCTTCCCTCAGCAGCTTAAAAATTCTGGTGTGTCCAAATTACATTTTCCCCTATACCCAAGTGTTTAAAATTTCGTTCCAAAATACGCCCTCCTCTTATACCTACGTGTTAAAAGTTCGCCGGTCTGGAAGGGTCCAAACCCACCGAGCCTATGTATAATCTCCATTCATCTCTCTTTATCGTTTCCACTATCTCCTTTTCTTTTGTTCTCACAGCTACTATCTCCATCCCTCTCTCTTTCTTTTACTACCTCTGGCTCTTACTGGCCATCACTATTTTCTCTCTCTTTGACTCCCACTGCTATTGTATTCACCTACATCCCATTCTCCTTCGCTGCCATTTTCTCTCTCCTACAATTGCAGTCTCCTCTCTCTCCCTCTCTCTCTCTTTCTCTCTTTCTCTCTCTCTCTCTCTCTCTCTGTATCTCTCTCTCTCCCTCTCTCTCTCTCTCTCCCTCTCTCTCTCTCTCTCTCTCTCTCCCTCTCTCTCTCTCTCTCTCTCTCCCTCTCTCTCTCTCTCTCTCTCTCTCTCTCTCTCTCTCCCTCCCTCCCACTGACACTATCTCCTATATATTCCACCGTCACTGTCTCTTTGCTACTCTCTTGCAGTATAAAGAAGCGCAAATGTGTTCGCATGCCAAAATTTTTGGTGGGAATGTATAAATGAGAATTGAGGCATCCGGTTCCCTAGTTTTCTCTATCAATGTTTTCAAGTGGAACATGTTCGCCTTTTTTTGTGCCTCGATAAAAGCAGTTTTCCGCTGGTTCCTTTCTTTTCTCCGGTACAGCAGGGTACGCTGCTTGAATAAAACGAATTCTACAGGTCAGCACAGTTTTGACAGTTTATTCATAAACGTATTTACATACTTCGACACATATAAACGACAAATTAGTCCGGACAATTTAAGGCTAACACAAAATCGTTTGCTTTGTTTTAGATTTTTTCTGCAAACTATATTCATCGCAAGGCAGGGCTCATGGTTCATATCTCAAAAGGGTAAAATTGTTATTAGAAATATTTTACTGAACTTGCAGTCTTTCCAGTTTTAAATAATTTTTGCAGTCAATTTGATTTCTTTTCAGGCATATAAAGACCATTTTTACCCCATTTATTGTCACTGCGGTACCACTTTGGGCATATCTGTATGGGCGTGAATTGCTCATTATGCAAAGTTACAGTGCCATGAAGTTTTATTAGTGAAAAAATATTGACTAAAAATATACTTTCATAACCTCATAACCCTTGCCATGTGGTTAAAACTACACTGATGCCTCAGTCAGGGTATTACGCCCACATTTTTCGTGCACGAGTACGGTACTCTGGATTGCGGTAGCGGAAAAATCGAGAAACAAAATGGTTCAAATGGCTCTGAGCACTATGGGACTTATTTCTGAGGTCATCAGTCCCCTAGAACTAGTTAAACCTAACTCACCTAAGGACATCACACACATCCATGCCCGAGGCAGGATTCGAACCTGCGACCGTAGCGGTCGCGCGGTTTTAATCACAGCTGTATACAACTTTCTGTAGATTTGCGGAAATATGACCACCATTAGCATAAATAATCTAAGTTTTTGATTTTTGTCTCCATCATTGAGACTACTTCTCACGTCTCCCATACTACATAATGGTGCTCGTATAGGATGAAGAGTTTACTCCCACTAACAGGTGCAGTTGCTGATGGAGTAGCCGCAACAGTTTGGTAATTTTCTCATTACACTTACTCTAGGAGCAGTAAATTATATTACACTAGCGATTAATATACGAGCAGGAAGAAGAACTTTTTCGCCGCTTCGTAATCAGTTACATTTATAAAAGACAGTTTATAAGTCGTTTGTAGAATTCCGTCGCAGTCGTGCTTCCGTTAGGGATGAATTTCGTTAAGCTCAACTAAAGTCGGTTGTTGTTCCCTGCAATGTCCTCCGTAAGGTACAGAAGTGCATCGGGGTGCCTACGACCAGGGGGCAATGTACACTGGTGTGCAAAACTCAAGGACGAAACTATCTTTCGTGTGATGTGACACTGCCAAGTAACATTGCCCGATGAAACTTCAACCATACATAGAGAGAACTGCCACAGTAAAGTACAGAAGGTAACTGAAAGTAATACGAAATGAGACGACCAGAAATAAAACTTTCATTCAAAGACAATAATTTCTTTAAAGTTACTGCGATCATGATGGCCCGCTGACGACTGCTGCACAGCCGTTGTTGCATATGGACGTGCTGCAATATGTCTTCCCAACGCATCCCACACGTGGTCGGTGTGATTTAAGTCGGGGGAAAGGGCAGGCCAGTCCGTTCACTGAATATGCACTCGTGACAAGAGCTCCTCCACCTGCTATGATAGATACCGTCGTGTGGTGTCATCGATAAAAATGCAGTCAGAGCCGAATGCACCACTGAAAAGACGCTCGTGGTGAAAGAGTACAGTGTCACAATAACGGTGACTGACGAGCGTACCGTGTTCAAAGATTCGGAGGTCAGTACGCCGATGCAACATCACGCCTACACACACCGTAACACGTGGACTACCAAAACGACCATGTTCGACAATGGTCCTGGGTGCCTTACGAGTTCCCACCTGGCGCCATATGAGGGTACGTAGAGCATCATGCTAAAGTTACTTTAGTCCTTAAGTTTTTCACGCCAGTGTCTTTAGTGTCTACAGGGTGTTACAAAAAGGTACGGCCAAACTTTCAGGAAACATTCCTCACACACAAATAAAGAAAAGATGTTATGTGGACATGTGTCCCGAAACGCTTAATTTCCATGTTAGAGCTCATTTTAGTTGCGTCAGTATGTACTGTACTTCCTCGATTCACCGCCAGTTGGCCCAATTGAAGGAAGGTAATGTTGACATGCGACTCATTGCTCTACAGTACTAGCATCAAGCACATCACTACGTAGCATCAACAGGTTAGTATTCATCACGAACGTGGTTTTGCAGTCAGTGCAATGTTTACAAATGCGGAATTGGCAGATGCCCATTTGAGGTATGGATTAGCACGGGGCAATAGCCGTGGCGCGGTACGTTTGTATCGAGACAGATTTCCAGAACGGAGGTGTCCCGACAGGAAGACGTTCGAAGCAATTGATCGATGTCTTAGGGAGCACGGAACATTCCAGCCTATAACTAGCGACTGGGGAAGACCTAGAACGACGAGGACACCTGCAATGGACGAGGCAATTCTTCGTGCAGTTGACGATAACCCTAATGTCAGCGTCAGAGAAGTTGCTGCTGTACAAGGTAACGTTGACCACGTCACTGTATGGAGAGTGCTACGGGAGAACCAGTTGTTTCCGTACCATGTACAGCGTGTGCAGGCACTATCAGCAACTGATTGGCCTCCACGGGTGCACCTCTGCGAATGGTTCATCCAACAATGTGTCAATCCTCATTTCGGTGCAAATGTTCTCTTTACAGATGAGGCTTCATTCCAACGTGATCAAATTGTAAATTTTCACAATCATCATGTGTGGGCTGACGAGAATCCGCACGCAATTGTGCAATCACGTCATCAACACAGATTTTCTGTGAACGTTTGGGCAGTATTGTTGGTGATGTCTTGATTGGGCCCCATGTTCTTCCACCTGCGCTCAATGGAGCACGTTATCATGATTGCATACGGGATACTCTACCTGTGCTGCTAGAACATGTGCCTTTACAAGTACGACACAACATGTGGTTCATGCACGATGGAGCTCCTGTACATTTCAGTCGAAGTGTTTGTACGCTTCTCAACAACAGATTCGGTGACCGATGGATTCGTAGAGGCGGACCAATTCCATGGCCTCGACGCTCTCCTGACCTCAACCCTCTTGACTTTCATTTATGGGGGCATTTGAAAGCTCTTGTCTACGCAACCCCGGTACCAAATGTAGAGACTCTTCGTGCTCGTATTGTGGACGGCTGTGATACAATACGCTATTCTCCAAGACTGCATCAGCGCATCAGGGATTCCATGCGACGGAGGACATTTTGAACATTTCCTCTAACAAAGTGTTTGAAGTCACGCTGGTACGCTCTGTTGCTGTGTGTTTCCATTCCATGATTAATATGATTTGAAGAGAGGTAATAAAATGAGCTCTAACATGGAAAGTCAGCGTTTCCGGACACATGTCCACATAACATATTTTCTTTCTTTGTGTGTGAGGAATGTTTCCTGAAAGTTTGGCCGTACTTTTTTGTAACACCCTGTATATAGTGCTATATAAGGACAAGACGTTGTCTAACGTTGTTACCAAAAAACTCGAAACGCTCTTGTCCGATTTGCTCCAAATTTATACAGGGTGCGCTTAAAGAATAAGCCACAGGTCTTCTGGTGAAAATGAAATGCTATGCTGCGCTGTGGTCTGCTGTGAAAATGTGCGGTTTCGTTTTCTTTCCCGCACTTAGCAGCCGGCCGCTGTGACCGAGCGGTTCTAGGCGCTTCAGTCTGGAACCGCGCTGCAGCTACGGTCGCAGGTTCGAACCCTGCCTCAGGCATGGATGTGTGTGACGTCCTTAGGTTAGTTAGGTTTAATTAGTTCTAAGTTGTATGCGACTGATGACCTCAGATGTTAAGTCCCATAGTGCTTGTAGCCATTTGAACCATTTGAACCGCTCTTAGCTTTAACTAAATAGAAGGGCATTGGCATTTAAATCATCAGACCAATTGTTTCTACCATATATATTCTTTATCCTTATAAATAATTTTAAACAAAAATCGTATACGCAACAATGGGCTGTTTTTTCTTGCTCTCAGTCGTTTAAAGAAAAAAAAAATGGTTCAAATGGCTCTGAGCACTATGCGACTTAACTTCTGAGGTCATCAGTCGCCTACAACTTAGAACTAATTAAACCTGACTAACCTATGGACACCACACACATCCATGCCCGAGGCAGGATTCGAACCTGCGACCGTTGCGGGCGCGTGGTTCCACACTGAAGCGCCCAGAACCGTACGGCCACTCCGGCCGGCCTAAGAAAAAGAGGAAAGTTGTGTTTATGGCTTATCGGCTTGCGTTTAGATTACTACCACGGAATCTGAATCGTCCGAACTTTGTATTTCTACCCGCTCGCAGAACAGAACTACGTGAAATACTGACCGTGATGCTACTATTCTCACAGCTTCAGCACCTGGAGACGTCTCATACCTCGCATACCCGTGATCCCAACACATTTATCCATTCATTTCAAGTAACTTCGATTTCCCATCCAGGTTTTGTCTCCAATAATAATAAACAAGCTCAAGGTCAGAGGGAGGGGGAAAGAGGAGATGATGATGTTTGGTTTGTGGGGCGCTTAACTACGCGGTCATCAGCGCCCGTACAACGTCCCCATTTTTTCACACTCCAATGTCTTACGCACTCCAATCTAGCCATATCAAGAATGATGATAATGAAATGATGAGGACAACACAGACACCCAATCCCCAGACAAAGAAAATCCCAAAACAGGCCGGGAATCGAACACGGGACCTCGTGATCAAGAGGCAGCAACGCTAGCCACTAGACCACGAGCTGCGGAGGAAAGAGGCGATGAACAAAGTGCGGGGGGGGGGGGGGGGGGAGAGAAAATGGGCACAGGGAGGAGAAGGAGATGGACAGAGAGACAGGAGATAAGGGGAAGGACAGAGAGAAGGGAGAGAAGAAGATTAGGACGTATATCCAATTCCAATACATTTTTAGCAATTGCGAAGCATTGCTGGGTTCACTGTTAAACTTATACCAACGTTTGTAAGGAATACTGTAATTTAGTACAGGGCTATAAGAATACAGCAGTTAATACACTCTAAGAGAAAATAAACTACGCACCACCGAAAGAATTACCCGAATAGGACGGAAATGCACATGTACAGGCAAATAAATGATTACACTTTCAGAAAAGTTGGACAATTTATTTGAGAATATGAATATAATAAATCGAGTGAGTCAGTAACGCGTTTGTCCATTCTGAGCCTTATGCGAGCAGTTATTGGGCGTGGCATTGATCGATAAGAGATGCTGGACGTCCTCCTGAGGAATATCGTGCCAAATTCCGACCAACTGGCGCGTTAGATCGGCAAATTCCCGAGATGGTTGTAGGGCACTGGCCATAATGGTTCAAACGTTCAGAATTGGAGAGAGATCCAGGGACGTTGCTGGCCGAGGTAGGATTTGGCAAGCACAAAGACACGCAGCAGAAACCTTCGCCGTGTGTTATCTTGCTGAGATGTAAGCCCAGGATGGTATGTCGTGAAGGGCAAAAACTGTGCACAGAGCTTCGTGAACGTGCTTCTATGCTGTAAGGGTGGCGCGGGTGACGACCAAAGAGGTCCTGCTGTGAAATAAAATGGCATCCCAGACCATGACTCCTAGCTGTTGGGCCGTATGGCGGGCGACAGTGACGCTATTCCTCTGTTGTCCTCAGCGTCTCCAGAGACTTCTTCGCGGGTCATCGGGGCTCACTTCGAAGCAGGACTCATCACTGAAGAAAATTGTACTCCAGACAACGAGATATCAGGTAAAACATGTAAATGGAGACGCACCGGACAGCGGTGGGACACCAAAATGACTGTCGCCCACCCTACAGCCTGACAGCCAGGAGAGATGACTGGGGTACAACTTCTTATCGTAGTAGGGCCCCTTTGGTTGTCACCTTGGCACCCTTTCAGCACAGTGCTACGTCGACGATATTCTGCGTCCCACTTTGTGGCCCTTATGGCAAACCATTCTGTGCCTTCGTTTCAACCAGCTCGGGATTTTGACGAACTAACGCGCCAGGTGGATGTAATTTGAGACGAAATACAACAACTCTATCAATCAATGCCAAGTCGAATAACTGCCTGCATGAGGGCCTGAAGTGGTCGAAAGCCACTGACTTGCTCAGTTTGTGAAACTCCTCCTATTCTTGAATAAATCATCCAATTTTTCTGAAATTGTAATAATTTGTTTGACTGTACATGTACGTCACATCCACAGATTTCCGTCTAATTCTACATCTGCATCTGCGTGATTACTCTGCTACTCACAGTAAAGTGCCTAGCAGAGGGTTCAATGAACCACCTTCAAGCTGTCTCTCTACCGTTCCACTCTCGAACGGCACGCGGGAAAAACGAGCACTTAAATTTTTCTATGCGAGCCCTGATTTCTCTTATTTTATCGTGATGATCATTTCGCCCTATGTAGGTGGGTGCCAACAGAATGTTTTCGCAATCGGAGGAGAAAACTGGGGATTGAAATTTCAAGAGAAGATCCAGTCGCAACGAAAAACGCCTTTGTTTTAATGATTGCCACTCCAATTCGCGAATCATGTCTGTGACACTATCTCTCCTATTTCGCGATAATACAAAACGAGCTGCCCTTTTTTGTACTTTCTCGATGTCATCCGTCAGTCCCACCTGATTCGGATCCCACACCGCACAGCAATACTCCAGTATAGGGCGGACAACCGTGGTGTGAGCAGTGTCTTTAGTAGACCTATTGCACCTTCTAAGTGTTCTGCCAATGAATCGCAGTCTTTGGTTTGCTCTTCCCACAATATTATGTACGTGATCGTTCCAATTTAGGTTATTTGTAATTGTAATTCGTAAGTATTTACTTGAATTTACAGCCTTCAGATTTGTGTGACTTATCGCGTAATCGAAATTTAGCTGGTTTCTTTTAGTACTCAAGTGAATAACTTCACACTTTTCCTTATTCAGGGTCAATTGCCACTTTTCGCACCATGCAGATATCTTACCTAAATAATTTTGCAAGTCGTTTTGATCATCTGATGACTTTACAAGACGGTAAATAACAGCATCATATGCAAAGAATCTAAGACGACTACTCAGATTGTCTCCTATGTCGTTAATATAGATCAGGAACAATAGAGGGTCTATAACACTTCCTTGGGGAAGGACTGATATTACTTCTGTTTCACTCGATGACTTTCCGTCTATTAATTCGAACTGGCGCGTTGCTTCGTTTTTGTCTTAAAGTGTACATCGCTTTAAGCATTTAATGTGCTGATTACCTTTATAATGCCGAACGAGTAAATAACAAGAGCGACAGTAGTTAGTCGTTATGGACCCTTTGTGCCTGTTCGAGGAGAACGGCTGTTATCGCAGCAACTGCCACCGAGAACATCGTGGGGGTACAGATCTGCTGTCTGATCGACAATTGGGAGCACGGAGTGTAGCGGGCTCTGACAGCAGGAAGTCTCACGGCAAATATTTGTCGAGACAGATGAATTTCTCCGTATCGTACCGTTATCGCCGCTTCAGCAGCTACGTCACTAGACAGGGAACAAAGGCTCTATTCTATGTACTACCGAGAATTGTAAAGGATTAGGCGCGATGCAACAACCGTGTGTCTGCAGCTGCTTGTAACTACTTTAGCTTTTGACGTCCATACAATTTCACTGGGTAAAAGAGTTTCTTCCGTGCCCGCGGCCAGCGGCGAGGAAATGAACACGCAGGGCGCCGGTTTAGCTACACCGGTATCGCCTGGTGCCGCCAGCGGTTTGCGCGATGCCCGACGAGACCGCCCTGTGCTGGAGCCACTAAGTGAGAGCTGGGCAGCGGCGGTCGGTAGAAGGCGCAGCCCAGGTTCACTTCACACACTTGCTTCTCGTCTTGGAGCACCATCGGATTCATTATATTAATCTTTAAACCCGTCCCAGCAGTCAGTATCCTACCCAATAATCACCAATCGCGTTTCCCTGCTACGCCACTACGTCCATATCCTATTTTCCATACACACTCTTGGGAAAAATGTCTCCTTCCTTCTATAGTATCCCATTACCCTTGAATATCTTACGACAAATTTCAGTTACCTATGTCGACCATTTACGATGCTAGCAGGAACCACAGAATTCGTTTGATAACTGCTGCATTGCGTACTTGATAAGGACTCAAAACGCTGGTGCAGCGCCTTTTATGCAGCTCCCTTTACAGGTAGGCTTACATTCTAGTTTCGGATGACCTTTGTAATATTATCCGAAAATTCACAATCTGACGAAAGAAGTGAAATACGAAGAAGTGGAGGAGGGAAACTGAACTTCACGGATACAGAATATGTGACGTTATTTCAATGATTACAGTATCGAATGAAGTTTATATACACTCCTGGAAATTGAAATAAGAACACCGTGAATTCATTGTCCCAGGAAGGGGAAACTTTATTGACACATTCCTGGAGTCAGATACATCACATGATCACACTGACAGAACCACAGGCACATAGACACAGGCAACAGAGCATGCACAATGTCGGCACTAGTACAGTGTATATCCACCTTTCGCAGCAATGCAGGCTGCTATTCTCCCATGGAGACGATCGTAGAGATGCTGGATGTAGTCCTGTGGAACGGCTTGCCATGCCATTTCCACCTGGCGCCTCAGTTGGACCAGCGTTCGTGCTGGACGTGCAGACCGCGTGAGACGACGCTTCATCCAGTCCCAAACATGCTCAATGGGGGACAGATCCGGAGATCTTGCTGGCCAGGGTAGTTGACTTACACCTTCTAGAGCACGTTGGGTGGCACGGGATACATGCGGACGTGCATTGTCCTGTTGGAACAGCAAGTTCCCTTGCCGGTCTAGGAATGGTAGAACGATGGGTTCGATGACGGTTTGGATGTACCGTGCACTATTCAGTGTCCCCTCGACGATCACCAGTGGTGTACGGCCAGTGTAGGAGATCGCTCCCCACACCATGATGCCGGGTGTTGGCCCTGTGTGCCTCGGTCGTATGCAGTCCTGATTGTGGCGCTCACCTGCACGGCGCCAAACACGCATACGACCATCATTGGCACCAAGGCAGAAGCGACTCTCATCGCTGAAGACGACACGTCTCCATTCGTCCCTCCATTCACGCCTGTCGCGACACCACTGGAGGCGGGCTGCACGATGTTGGGGCGTGAGCGGAAGACGGCCTAACGGTGTGCGGGACCGTAGCCCAGCTTCATGGAGACGGTTGCGAATGGTCCTCGCCGATACCCCAGGAGCAACAGTGTCCCTAATTTGCTGGGAAGTGGCGGTGCGGTGCCCTACGGCACTGCGTAGGATCCTACGGTCTTGGCGTGCATCCGTGCGTCGCTGCGGTCCGGTCCCAGGTCGACGGGCACGTGCACCTTCCGCCGACCACTGGCGACAACATCGATGTACTGTGGAGACCTCACGCCCCACGTGTTGAGCAATTCGGCGGTACGTCCACCCGGCCTCCCGCATGCCCACTATACGCCCTCGCTCAAAGTCCGTCAACTGCACATACGGTTCACGTCCACGCTGTCGCGGCATGCTACCAGTGTTAAAGACTGCGATGGAGCTCCGTATGCCACAGCAAACTGGCTGACACTGACGGCGGCGGTGCACAAATGCTGCGCAGCTAGCGCCATTCGACGGCCAACACCGCGGTTCCTGGTGTGTCCGCTGTGCCGTGCGTGTGATCATTGCTTGTACAACCCTCTCGCAGTGCCCGGAGCAAGTATGGTGGGTCTGACACACCGGTGTCAATGTGTTCTTTTTTCCATTTCCAGGAGTGTAGAACTTTTCCGTATGAGTCCCCTTATCAGTATGACGTCACTGACTAGCTTGTGAAGGACATCAAAGCCATGGTATCCTGTCCTGAGGCAAGCTGGCCCAAAACCCTTGTACCTGGTCCTTGATGTTCTGGATACAGGCTCTGGGATAGAGTTGACGTCAGAGCAAATTCCACACCTGTTCTGTCAGGGACAGGTCGGTGGATCTCACTGGCCAAAAGAGTACCTCACCATCACACCAGACAGTTCATAGAGATAAGTGCTACGCCTGGACAAGCGTTGTCCTGGTGAAAAAAAGGCGTCACGATCGTTTCGCATGAGGGGTAGCATGCAGACGCAGGATGTTCATGAAGTACCGCGGTGCCGTTATCTCAGTCACTACCGCCGTGACTGAAGTGATACCTGAAGTCTTCTCACACCATGAAGCAAGGAGTGACGTTGCTGTGCTTCTACCTCCCCTCCCCCCCCCCTTCACATACTTACGGACGACAGTCATCCGGAATAGTGCAGAACAGCGATTCATTCATCTACATCTACATGGTTACTCTGCAATTCACACGTAAGTACCTGGCAGAAGGTTCATCGAACCATTTTCATACTACTTCTCTAGCATTCCACTCTCAAACAGCACGTAGGAAAAAGGAACACCTAACTCTCTCCGTTCGAGCTATGATTTTTATTGTTTTATTATGATAATCATTTCTTCCTACGTAGGTGGGTGTCAACAAAATATTTACGCATTCGGAAGAGAAAGATCGTGACTGAAATTTCGTAAATAGAGCTCGCCGCAAAGAAAACCGCCTTTGTTTCCGTGACTGCCACCCAAACTCGTGTATGATATCAGTGACACTCTCACCCCCATTGCGCGATAACACGAAACGAGCTGCTCTTCTTTGCACTTTTTCGATGTCCTCCGTCAATCCTACCTGGTAAGGATTCCATACCGCGCAGCAATATTCCAGCAGAGGACGGACAAGTGTAATGTAGACTGTCTCCTTATTGGGTCTGTCGCATCTTCTAAGTGTTCTGCCAACAAAGCGCAGTCTTTGTTTCGCCTTCCCGACAATATTATCTTGTGGTCTTTCCAACTTAAGTTGCCCGTAATTGTAATTCCTAGGAATTTATTCGAATTGACAGCCCTTAGATTTGTGCGATTTATAGTATACCCAAAATTTATCGGATTTCTTTTAGTATCCATGTGGATGACCTCGCGCTTTTCTTTGTTTAGTGCCAATTGCCACTTTTCGCACCACACAGAAATTCTCTCTAGATCATTTTGTAATTGGAATTGATCGTCTGAAGATTTTACTAGACGGTAAATTACAGCGTCATCTGCAAACAATCTAAGGGGGCTTCTCAGATTATCACCTAGATCACTTATATAAATCAGGAACAACAGAGGGCCTATGACACTACCTTGCGGAACGCCATATATCACTTCTGCTCTACTTGATGATTTACCGTCTATCACTACGAATTGTGACTCTGAGAGGAAATCACGAATCCAGTCACACACTGAGACGATTCTCCATATGCACGCAATTTGATTAATAGTAGCTTGTGAAGAACGGTATGAAAAGCCTTCTGGAAATGTAGGAATATGGAATCGATCTGAGATCCCTTGTCGACAGCACTCATTACTTCATGGGAATAAAGAGCTAGATGTGTTGCACAAGAACTATATTTTCTGAATCAGTGTTGGTTATGTATAAATAATGTTCGAGTACAGTATATGCTCCAAAATCCTACTGCAAATTGAGGTCAGTGATATGGGTCTATAATTCAATGGATTATTCCTATTTCCTTTCTTGAATATTGGTGTGACCTGTGCTACTTCCCAGTCTTTAGGAGCAGACCTATTGTCAAGTGAGCGGTTGTATATGATTGCTAAGAAAGGCGCTATTGTTTCTGCATACCTGATTGGTATACCATCTGGACCGGAAGACTTGCCTTTCTTAAGTGATTTGAGTTGTTTCGCAACACCTAAGATATCTACTTTTATGTCACTCATGCTAACAGCTGTTCTGGTTTCAAAATCTGGAATATTTACTTCGTCTTCGTCATTGCTGAAAACAATGTGTCGCCATTCATCAGCAGTCCGTGCTTTACGGTCACTACGCCACTGTATGCATGGCACAGTAACTCCCTAAACCGGCTGCTGCTGGTCTCCAACCAATGGTGCGGGACGGCAAAGAATGCTCCATTACTCGTTCTAGAATGCCAGATGTAGACGTGAAGGGATTACGACATGCTTGGTGCACAGAACAGCCTTATGGTGGTCAGACGTTGTCCACCGGAACCATGTCGAGTATGTAGTCCAACATCGGACCACTGCCACGTCCGAATTGCCTACAAATCTGGATATTTTCGGTTCGATCAGCTGGCCAAATGGACACCGACAATGAAGTGCCCTTCAAACTCCGTCAGGTGGTGATAAAGCTGTCTCGCGTGAGTACGCGGCGGTACCGTGTCCTTCACAAGATCATCCAATTTCTGACGCTGCTCCCATCCCTTACATACCATACCAGTCGTAGTAACAACATTAACCGCGTGAGACGCCCTGCTAAACCCGCAGGACAGGACAGGTAGTTTAAGTTGTGGAAAGCGGGCCAAAATAAGCGGCTGTCAGTTATACTCAAACTCACAACCTTTTATTTGATCAAACATTATAAGAGCCAAGAATTAAAAAAAACAGCTTTAGTTTTGGAACTTAACTAGTGGCTGAATGCGCCGTACAATCTCATGCCTTAAGGGCAAGACCACTTTAATTTAAAAACAGCTGAAAGCCAATAACTTAAAGCTCAACCAAAATCAGGAATTTAAAAGACAAAGTCTTATCTTAAAACAGTTCCTTAATTAGGCTGAAGGCCCAAAGAATCTGACACTTTAAGAGCAAACAACTTAAAATTCAAAATCTGCTCAAGGCCCAACACTTAAGACTCAATAACATTAATTTTAAAAATTCCAAAGGCTTGACGTAAAACAGTTCTTAAATTAGGCTGAAGGCTCAAACCATCTGACACCTTAAGAGCAGAACAACCTTAATCTAAAATCGGCTAGAAGCCATGCATGTACAAACAACCCAAGGGCGCTCAGAAGTTCCGAGGGTCGGCCTGGAATTCAAACACTAACGCTCTCTTAGGTGAGACAGGCAGTCAGTCCAACCATTCTCAAACCGACGACAACCCAACTGACAGACAGGCAACGGACCCACCAACAAGATAACTTCCGCTCCACCCGACCAGCACACAACAGGGAGTTCAATGGAACAATGTAGAAGGTATTGGTTCCCACAACCAATTATACATGGAGCTGTCAAACTACACGCCGTGCTGGCTAGTGACACCACGATGAGGAAAATACACTGCCTGAATTTACGTCAACGGCCAGGCCAGGTAACCGGAACGTATCCACTGATGGTGTGTACATATACATAGTTACATTGGCATCAGACGATGTCTTCTGGGTACTTCACTTTTTTTGTCATACTGTGTAAACGATATAAAGAGCAGCAGATGCTGTTTGTTATGGGACAGTTTTGTATTTACACAAATTCGTGAAACCAAGTGGAATTACTATCCAAGTAGTTCGGCATTGCCTTTACGGCCATCCAGAAAAGATACTTTTCTGTAGTCAAAAGCGTCAGTGAATAACGTGCAAGGGCTGCTAACTAACAAATCTTTTATGATATTAAATATGAAACACTTCCTAAAGAGTGACAACATCAATGGCCCTTAGACGTTTCCCTACGGCGCACCCGATTCTAGTTCCGTCTCGGCTAAGTTGCGACTGAAGTTGCCATTAAATCCTCAATACATCCCAGAATTGCTCTAGAAGATCTAGATACTAAGGTACTAGTCGCCCGTTCGTGCAGTGGATATGTGAAGAACTTATTCACCAGATCACTTGTTAACCTTGAAAGTATTACCTAAAAATTGTATAAGCTAACGAACTTCTTTTTGGTTAAAATCGAAATCATTAGGCCAATAAATAATCTCATTTTTCAGTCACTGCGGAAGATCATCGCTTCTGACGCAGCCGAGGAGAGGCCAACTTTGAACGTTATAGAAGATTACTTCTGTGTGTTGTAGTTGTATAGTTGAAGGATGTTCATGAAATATATCATTATGTAACAATATCACTTATGCAAATTTGAAACACGTTAGCAAGCAAAGAATTTCTTTTGATATGTGAGATTAAACAACTCAAATGAATGCAAGAAAATCAACAATAAAGATTTGGTTTTTCAAATTTCAGCAATTTTCAGTTGAGATTTAAAATCACGACATCGCGTAGATCTTCTGTGTCGTAAATACGAGGTGCATTCAAGTTCTAAGGCCTCCGATTTTTTTTCTCCGGACTGGAAAGAGATAGAAACATGCGCATTGTTTTAAAATGAGGCCGCGTTCATTGTCAATACATCACAGAGATGACAGCACCGTACGGCAGATGGAATTTTACCGCCAGCGGCGAGAATGAGAACTCTTTTAAATATTTAAAATGGCGACGTTTTCCTTACTTGAACAGCGTGCAATCATTCGTTTTCTGAATTTGCGTGGTGTGAAACCAATTGAAATTCATCGACACTTGAAGGAGACATGTGGTGCTGGAGTTATGGATGTGTCGAAAGTGCGTTCGTGGGTGCGACAGTTCAATGAAGGCAGAACATCGTGTGACAACAAACCGAAACAACCTCGGGCTCGCACAAGCCGGTCTGATGACATGATCGGGAAAGTGGAGAGAATTGTTTTGGGGGATCGCCGAATGACTGTTGAACGGATCGCCTCCAGAGTTGGCATTTCTGTGGGTTCTGTGCACACAATCCTGAATGACGACCTGAAAATGCGAAAAGTGTCATCCAGGTGGGTGCCACGAATGCTGACGGACGAACACATGGCTGACTGTGTGGCATGTTGCCGAGCAATGTTAAAGCGCAACGACAGCATGAATGGGACTTTCTTTTCGTCGGTTGTGACAATGGATGAGACGTGGATGCCATTTTTCAATCCAGAAACAAAGCGCCAGTCAGCTCAATGGAAGCACACAAATTCACCGCCACCAAAAAAATTTCGGGTAACCGCCAGAAAGGGCACTATGGTAACAGGTGCATCCTACGAAAATGTTTTGAAGAACAAATTCCTTCCTGCACTGCAACAAAAACGTCCGGGAAGGGCTGCGCGTGTGCTGTTTCACCAAGACAACGCATCCGCACATCGAACTAACGTTACGCAACAGTTTCTTCGTGATAACAACTTTGAAGTGATTCCTCATGCTCCCTACTCACCTGACCTGGCTCCTAGTGACTTTTGGCTTTTTCTAACAATGAAAGACACTCTCCGTAGCCGCACATTCACCAGCCGTGCTGCTATTGCCTCCTCGATTTTCCAGTGGTCAAAACAGACTCCTAAAGAAGCCTTCGCCGCTGCCATGGAATCATGGCGTCAGCGTTGTGAAAAATGTGTACGTCTGCAGGGCGATTAAGTCGAGAAGTAATGCCAGTTTCATCGATTTCGGGTGAGTGGTTAATTAGAAAAAAAAATCGGAGGCCTTAGAACTTGAATGCACCTCGTAAATGCAATGAAGCACATTCTGATTTTGCGTACTACTAGAACAGACAGAGAAAACCACTGCAGTTAACATATGTTCAAAAAAATAAAGCGTCAATAAATATTTAACACTCAATTAACGCTTGTAAGTACAGCGGAGGAAAAGGGGCAATGATCTGCTACAAAAGAATATGAAATGTAACATTTATGTAAAGCAGAGAAATGTTGTTTGATGTCCTATAAATAGGTAATGGTTGTTTCGTTAAGTAGCTAAACATGGCATTAAGTAGAATTCAGATCTCATCAAAGAGAATATACCAATGTACGTTGTGATAGGGTAGTATTATAAAATAACATATAAATAAAATTTAAACAGTAACACGCGCTTGGCTTCAAGTAAAACAGCAAGCAGTAATATCGAAATAACATTAATCATGGTTTCCAAATAAATCAGACATCTAGCAAAAATAATTTTTATAAATTAGCAACAGGGCTAAAGCCCGATAGACAGGAGTAACTGCCGTATAAACAATTTTGGCAATGTAAGCCATCCACATTGGAACCGATAAACATTTGAAATAAAATGGGGGTAACCGACACCTAAGACAGTAAAACACACATAGTATCTACGCACTAAGGTGCTCGCAAGCAGGTCCAACAAGTGACGAGACTACGACTCAGTAATCCCATACTACAGGTGAATTCTCTAGCCACAAACAGCGAAGTTCCAAGACCGTTTCCCATTAAGTGCTAGCAACGCTCTTCTCGAGCATGTAAGTGTTATATTCAACTTCAGATAATGCTGTTAGCGACCATGTGCCACATGACTCGCAGCACTTGTCCTTGGATGGTCATCCTTACTCAAGTACATCGCCGTTAAGTCGGAGCGGTGGCAAGCGTGCGAGCCCCCTGGCGGGACGTGAAACAGGCCGTTGCCTAGCTGCACAGGCTTTAGCTGTCACATCGAAGCACATCAAGCATCAAAATTATTTAACTGACTGCCATAACACACTGAGAAGTCTGGATACATAGCAATCGTATGTCCAGTCCACTTTATAGCGACTTTTTTCATGCAGACTTCCTCACATGGAGGTCCTTCGTGCAGCCAGTAAGTCATCAATTATTTATGACTTGATCGATTGGTCGATCAAGCTGCAGGTGATAATCTGTTGTTTATCGTCCGACACCAGTGATACTATCGGCAATAACGTAGCAGTAAATATAAAAGAAGGCTATGGCTTCACTGGCGATTTACAGCCGTATATAAAGATAGCAAAAGGTAGAAAGTGAGCTTTAAATAGAATGAGCAACAAAATCCCAGACCATGTTCCGTCACGGCACGACAATGTTAGCCAACAGCTGTAATGCCCAACATCGTCCTTTTCATAAGTATTTAGTTTCATTGAGCCTATCCTAGCTCTGGATTGATTGTAGTTTGCTAACAACGACTTGTACGATTTAACTTTACAGCAACAAGGCGAAAGGGAGAGGCCAGCACAAAGCGAACTACTAGATCCATTTCGTAAGTTCATGCTTATAAGAACACTTAAGATAGTTAAGAGATCTAACGTAGAAACCGGGATTAGCGCGTGGTCCGAATTTGCTTTGACCCGTGACGTCATATCTGGAATAAATGATAGTTTACACCAGTTAGTAGGATAATCACAAGTAATATGTAATAACAAGCCGCTTATACTCTTCAAGATCGCGGCTACGACATAGCCAGTTGCGGTCGTAAACAAACGTAACAGCTTTCGAAATATTTTAGTCACCTAATGCAATAAAACTAACGGAAATATAAAAGGAATTAGGGCATTTTGGGCAGGGGCACACTAAAAATACGACAATAAAACTTAACATCTATCCAAGACAACCACATAATCGAAAATTAATACAAAAGAATTCCTCTAGAGTAAACGGAATAAAAAATGCAAAATACACACAATTAGAATCGACTATTGCGAATATAGACGATGACGGCGTTAGCAGAGCCCCCCCCCCCCCCCAGCCATCACCCTCACAGAATCATAACGAGTCCCGTAAATTAAACTTAACAACACGCCTCGCTACAAAAACCATCCATTTAAAATACACCACGCCTCCACTAGGTCACATCTGAAAAAATCAGTCAACCATGAATATGATCACTCGCAACAATTTGAATTGTACTCTTAGTTTCCTGCCTAACCACACCCTCGCAAATCACGATATACACTGAAGAGCCAAAGAAACTGGTACACGTGTCTAATTTCGTGTAGGGCTCCCCGTGAGCACCTTTCAGAACTAGCACTCCTGCCCGTGAAAGGCAAAGGTCCCGAGTTCGAGTCTCGGTCCGGCACACAGTTTTAATCTGCCAGGAAGTTTCATATCAGCGCAGACTCCGCTGCAGAGTGAAAATCTCATTCTGGAAACATGTTTCCAGTTATCAACAGTCCAACGTCGGCGTTGACGTGCCCAGGCGAGGCGTAAAGCTTTGTGTCGTGCAGTCATCAAGGGTATACGAGTGGGCCTTCGGCTCCGAAAGCCCATATCGATGATGTTTCGTTGAATGGTTCACATACTGACACTTGTTGATGGCCCAGCATTGAAATCTGCAGCAATTTGCGGAAGGGTTGCACTTCTGTCACACTGAACGATTCTCTTCAGTCGTCTTTGGTCCCGTTCTTATACGATCTTTTTCAGGTCACAGCGATGTCTGAGATTTTGTTTTACCGGATTTTTTATATTCACTGTACACTCGTGGAATAGTCGTACGGGAAAAATCCCCATTTCATCGCTACCGCGGAGATGCTGTCCCCCATCGCTCGTGCGCCGACTGTAACACCACGTTCAAAGTCACTTAAATCTTGATAATATGCCATTGTAGCAGCTGTAACCGATCTAACAACTCCGCCAGACACTTTTCTTATATAGGCGTTGCCGACGGCAGCGCCGTATTCTGCCTTTTTATGTATCTCTGTATTTGTATAAGCATGCCTACACCAATTTCTTTGGCGCTTCGGTGTTATTTGGAAAAAGCAGCATAGTTTACACCAGTTACCCAGACAAATACAGATCACATTTTATAATAACAGCCCACCTTACATCCTCCGCATCGTAAACTCACGACGTCACACGGGAAGTCACCGGTCAAAGGCTACAAGTAGAATCGGATCGTCCGTTTGACAGAGCGAGGTGGCACTATGTTCAGCACAGTGCACCCGCATGCCGAAGAAGGAAGATTCAGATGCGCGACTGGCCATCCAGATTTAGGTTTTCCGTTATTTCCCTTAAGCATTCCAGACATATGCTGGTGTGACTCTTCTAAAAGGGCACGGCCGATTTCTTTCCTCATCCTCCCACATCCGAGCGTGTGCTTCGTCTCAGATGACCTCGTTGTCGACGGTGCGTTAGAACCTAACATACGTTTCTTTTTCAAAAAAATGGTTCAAATGGCTCTGAGCACTATGGGACTCAACATCTTAGGTCATAAGTCCCCTAGAACTTAGAACTACTTAAACCTAACTAACCTAAGGACATCACACACACCCATGCCCGAGTCAGGATTCGAACCTGCGACCGTAGCAGTCCCACGGTTCCGGACTGCAGCGCCAGAACCGCTAGACCACCGCGGCCGGCCTTTCTTTTTCTTAATGCAGTATATGTTCAGAGGAGTAAGGAAGCTCTCCTCGAGGCATTTCCTGGACCATTGTGCGTTGAATAAGACGCTAAAGAAAATGAAGTTAGAGCTATTCTGCAACATATATTAGTATTCTACAAGGTGTCCAAAATTAAAGTTCAAGTTTCAAAAACCTGTAGAAAGAGAACCACAGCACATTATGACGTCAGGTTTGAACAGCATATTATTGACGTGGGGGAAAGGTCATGGAAAAAATTTAACGAAAATTTGACCAATAGATGGCGCTATAAGTCAGAATATGGACAGCAACAGATGAGTGGCACATGGCTGTTCCTCATGTGTTCCGACACATGAAATATACATATAAATATTAGGAAATCTTTTCTAAAGGTATTTTTCCGGAGTATAGCCCCTATGGAAGCGAAATGTGGACAATAAATAGTTCAGAGCAGAACCTTTTGAAATGTGGTGCTCCAGGACAATGCTGAAGGTCAGATGAGTATGTCAAAAAAGGAATGGAACTGTGGAGAAAAGAAATTTATGGCAAAGTCTAAGAAGTGTTCGGTTGGTAGGACCCATCCTGAGGTGTCAAGGAATCCCCAGTTTGGCAAATGAGGGAAGTGCGGGGGATAAAAGTTGCAGACAGTGACCAACAAGTGGATGTAGGCTTCAGTAGTTATGAAGAAATAAACAAGCTTGTAAAGGGTAATCTGGCGTGGAGAGCTGCATCGTACCAGTCTTACGATTGAAGGTCACAATGGCGACAATAACACCGACGCAACAGCTGTGGCACACGTTGTGTGTCAGCTTATCCTCCAAGCTGATTGCAACATACTGACCTCCTTCAGTTGAGGCAGCTTGTTTTAACATACGTGACTTGAGACTTCCTTGTTGTAGCGGTGACCGGGGCATGTATCCTTACGTCTTTCAATCCAATTTATATTTTACGTCTTGTTAATTTAAGCCCAAGTCCAATTTTCTGCGTGATTGAGCGCTTGGTAACAGAAGTGGTAGTCACTCACAAATTTCGTATGCATACACATTTTGTAATACACTGGCTCAAAAAATGGTTCAAATGGCTCTGAGCACTATGGGACTTAGCATCTGAGGTTATCATTCCGCTAGAACTTAGAACTACTTAAACCTAACTAACATAAGGACAGCACACACATCCATGCCCGACGCAGGATTCTAACCTGTGACCGTAGCGATCGCGCGGTTCGAGACTGAAGCGCCTAGAACCGCTCGGCCTACACTGGTTCAGTCGAAATATTAAGAGGATGGAAGTGCTAAAAACATACAGAAACTAATTTTTACCACAAATCTGTCAAAATAAAAATTTAGTGGGGTATTTATTGTCATGTATATCCAACAATAGCATGATGATTGATGTATATGGATTTGGAAAGAAATCGTTGTACTGTTATTACTGTTTTAACTATGTCATAGTAATTTATCGTTTTCCATGAGACTAACGGTGTCAATCGAGGAATTTGACATCCTGCTTCCATCAACATACCTCAGCTGTTTGAAATTGCTTTTTTTCTTTTTTAAGAAAGTTTCGAGAAGGGGCCTATTCTTTCCATATTAGGCTTTATGGCGTTAACTGGTGTAAGGCATCTCCCCACTGTGAGTAAAAGGTGCTTGTTATTTAAAACAAATGTTAATATCGTTAGGCACAATTTCTGAAAAGGAAACAAAAAACGGTAACATGATGCGAACTAATAAGAGAAAATATAATTTAAATGTTTCTTATCAACAGAGACAGAGAGCTGGAAGCATTTATATGTTGTAGCAGAAAGTGTATGTTGTTTTTCACCAGAATCAAATTTAAATACGCGAAAATTTGTATGAAATAAACAAAAAGTTGTAACTCTGAAGCAATCGACCTGATGAAGATTGAGTGCTCGTCATCAGATCGATTATTTCTTGTTAACTATGAGTGTTAATAATCGTTACGTTCAACATAATTAGGTTATATCGCCCACTCCACATTGCACATAACGAGAGCCGCTTGTACCGTTTTTACAAAAAGTACTACTGGTTCAAAGCGATTTTTTATTTCTCAAAGTAATGTACTAGCAGTAGACGAAGATGATCTGAGTTACATGATAAGAAAGCTCAAAGAGGAATTCAATAAGGCTGGCCTGAAGATGAATGTGAAAACGTGTGAGCACTTGCCTGTTGGAACGGCGAAAGTAAATAATTTGGAGGTAGATGGAGAAGTTATTGCAATTTAGTAAACAGGGCACAAGCAATGATGAAACTACTAGCAGGATTAATAATGGACGAGATGTTAACAGGGACAATGAACTCTGTTCTATAGAACAGAATGATAAGAAGGCACAACGAAAATGAGAATGTAAAGAAATTGATCCGACAAAGGATGAAATTGGATAGGGATGTATGTGACGACATTCTACAAAAACAGCTGTTGTGGTATGGCTATGTGAATAGGATGTACGAAGATAGGATTCCAAATAGGATACTAATATGGAACCACCCCAGCGGAAGAAAAGGGGTTGTCCACAACACGACTGGCAAAACGATTTGGAGGACGCAATGCAAGCAAGGAATATGAATGTTGAAGAAAGTCAAGGCAGAAGAAGATGGGGAGTGGGGTGTAGAAGCGGCGCCAGCAGTAGATAATACGAAATAAGAAGAAGAAAACATTTGCATTAAAAATTTTTATGCACTTTTCATGATTTCGAATCAGTTCCAGACACATTTTTTCTATTCTAATATGCTACCTCAAAAACATGGTTTTGGATATACTTAACGGTTTTCTGTAACGATGTAAATCGCCAAAGAAAGGACGTTTGGCTATAGATCAGGGGACTACAGGCAATGGTTGCACGTCCCACGTAACAGAAGAAACAAGCCACCACTATCTTTGATCATTTTCGCTTCGTGTGCGAACCATCTATGCGGGTTTCGGTTCATCGTGGAACGCCCAAACAGTTGTAATTTCCTGGCGGATTAAAACTTTATGCCGGACGAGGACACGAACACAGAGCCTTTTCTTTTACAGGCATTGCTCTTACCAACTTGCTGTTTTTTGATCGTTGTGTTTGATCGTTACGGACGTCACATGACATCCGTTCACTTTCGTTGTTGGTCCTTCCACTCAGTTTTTTTTTTTTTTTTTTTTTTTATTAAAGAGGCCAACCAGCTCTCTGACCTAACACGCTGGCCGGCCGCGGTGGTCTAGCGGTTCTAGGCGCTCAGTCCGGAACCGCGCGACTGCTACGGTCGCAGGTTCGAATCCTGCCTCGGGCATGGATATGTGTGATGTCCTTAGGTTAGTTTGGTTTAAGTAGTTCTAAGTTCTAGGGGACTGATGACCACAGATGTTAAGTCCCATAGTGCTCAGAGCCATTTGAACTAGTTTGAACCTAACACGCTGAGCTACGGTGCCGGCATCTTACTGAGCTATACAGGCACGACTCACGACTCTCCCCCACAGATTTATTTACGACAGTATCTCTCTTCTAATTTCCAAACGTCATAGAAGTTCTCTTGTGTACCTTTGGAGAATAAAACTCCTGGAAGAAGGATTGCTACGGAGATACCGCTTCAACACAGTCTTGCAGATTATTTCTCTAATGAATCTTTTACTCTGAAGCGGAATGTGCACTGTTTGGAAACTTTCTGGCAGATCAAAACTGTGAGGCAAACCGGGCGTCGACTCCCGGACCTTGCCTGTAATAGGCAATGCTGTCCCCAGCTCTCATACTTCACAAGGCAGGAGTATGCTGCTTGACACAGACACATCTATTAACCATCTAGTCGTAACCTTGCAAAGCGACATGAAATGGAACTATCACCTGAGGTCGGTTGTATGGAAGGCGAATGGCGACTTCGGTTTTTTGAGAGAATTCTAGGAAACTGTATATCATCTATAAAGGTGTACCCAAACGAAAAGGAGACCACAGTTATATGCAAAGAAATTTTAATAGCAACATAATACGAGGGTTGGGACTTTAATAGCGGCAACTATTTATTTACAGCTCGTACAAAATAGATACCTGTGTCAAAGTTTTACTGACCTTCAAAGTAGTCAACAGCATTGTATATAATCCGTTGCCAGCGATGTGGAAGTCATAGGATACTCCCAGCAGTGCCAGTTGTGTTGAAGTTCGAGCGGCGCATTCTATTGCTCGGCGAATCTGTAGCAGTTCTGAAGCGAATGCCATGAAGTGTTTCTTACAGTTTATAAATCGAATTGAACCTGCGAGGGCTCAACTCATGGGAGTGCAGTAGGTGGTATAGCACTTAGCAGCCCCATCAGTCCAACAATCAATAACAGCTTGCACTGTACGTGCTTGAGCATTGTCCTGCAAAATGATGGTCAGGTCCTGCAGAAAGTATCACACTTTTGTCTCTATGCTGCTCAGTTTTGGAACACAACTGGCACTGCTAAGAGTACTCTACGACTTCCACACCGCTGGCAACAAGCTATACACAATGCTGGTGACAAACTCGAGTTCATGTGGAACAGGACAGCTATACGTAACTGCCATTGACATTGATACATCGGTTGCAGGACATAGGAAGGGAGTGGATGGCTTCACTGTAGAAACGCGTGGGTTTCTGTCGCCTCGAAGTTCCCATGGTGTCCTACTCTTTCTTGTCACACGTGAACCTCGGCCTTTCAGAAACTGATTTAAGGGGCGGAAGACGCGTGTCACATGGGGAGACATTGGGGCTGTTAGGAGGATATTTCAGGACGTTCCACCGAAATTTCTGAAGAACCTCGAGGGTCTAATTGGCCTCTTGTGGCCTAGCGTTGTCCTGGGGGAGTACTCTCCCATTCGAGAGCATACCTTCGCCCCTGTTCTTGATGGCCTGTTTGTTGCACACTGCTCAGCGTTAACTGTTGAACTGTGTGGCAGCCAGTCGGTGAGAAGAGATCTTCTTCATCGAAAAAGAAACTGAGCATCAATTTTCTGGCCTTTTTTTAACTAAGGGAGTTTGGATTCCAATGCTCCATGCTCATCCACCTAGAGGCAGGGTCGAAGTGGTGACACCACATTTCATCACATGCCACAATCTCACCAATGAAGTCTGTTCCTTGTCCCACATGTCTCTACAGACGGGTCAGACACACATCAATTCTAGCTGACTTCTGTTTACTGAATGATGCTTGGCCGTCAACAGTGCACAAACTTTGGCATACAGAAGCTTGCCGTGATTATGTGATGCACAATTCTTTTGCTTCTCGACATTTCAATAGCAATCACAATTCTTTTGCTTCTCGACATTTCAATAGCAATGTAATGTGTGGTGATCCGACGTTTCATTCATAAGAGCTCCTGTACAGATAAAATCGTGGTACTGGTGGTGACAACATGCAGTTGCCCAAGATCTGGCATTTCTTGATGTTTATACTTCCTGCCTCTTTACTTTGACACCACCGAAATATTATGCACTGTGCGAGATCCTGTTCTCCGTACACCTCTTTAATCCTGCGATAAATACGTTAAACATTCTCCCCTTCAGGACGAAGAAATTCGATAATTGATATTTGTGCTGATCAGGGGAATCCATCATACAACGAAACGCGTAAACAGTTTTACAGAAATGAGGAAATTGCTGCGAAGCCGTAAACTCCGCTTTTGAAAAGGGAATGCTACCACATTAACCCAGTGGGATTACAAACAAAACCACTACATCGAAGGTATCCTTTTAAGTTGGGCATATCTTACAGAATAGAAATGCGACCCATTCTTGAGTGCTCCCCGAGTGTTTGGAATCTCCGCGAGGTTAAAGGAAATCATTGAAACTTTTCAAAGGGGTGCTGCTAGATTCGTTAACGGTAGGTTCAATCAGTACAAGAGTGACACGTGAACTCGGAATGGGAATGCCTGGACTGAATAAGTTCTTTTCCATGTGTCCCTCTTCCCGTCAATTCTGGAAAAATCCTCCTCACTTCTTAGCTTATCAGTCCATCTGATTATCAATCTCAAACGCTTCGATTCTACTCTGGTTTTCCCATAGTCCAAGATTCACAACCACACTAAGATTCTGGAGCTCCAAACGTACGTTTTCAGAAATTTCTTCCTTAAATAAGACCAATGTTTTATACAAGTAAACTTCTTTTGCCCAGGAATGCTCTAGTTCCTGTGACAATCTGCTGTATATGTTCTGCTTCCTTAGTCCATCATTCGAGGTAGCACAGCTCCTCCACGTTGTCTACTTCCTGGGTCCCCATTTTGATATTAAATTTATCAGTAATCTCATTTCTGTTATTCCTATTTCCTTTTGTCTTTCTTCATTTTACTCTCAGTCCGTATTCTGAGCTCAGTAGTCTCTTCAATCGTTCTGTATCAGCTGTAATTCTTCCTCGGTTTCACTGAGGTTACCAGTGCTTTCAACGAATCTTTTACACAGAATTTTAATCCCACTCTTGAACTTATCTTTTATTCACGTCCTTCGATGTATCGACTAAATAGTACTGGCGAAGGACTATATCGCTGTCTTACATCTTTTCCCATCCGAGCAGTCTACTCCTGATCTTCAGACGAGCGAGGTGGCCCAGTGGTTAGACACTGGACTCGCATTCGGGAGGACGACGGTTCAATCCCGCGTCCGGCCATCCTGATTTAGGTTTTCCGTGATTTCCCTAAATCGCTCCAGGCAAATTCCGGGATGGTTCTTTTCAAAGGGCACGGCGGACTTCCTTCCCCGTCCTTTCCTAATCCGATGAGACCGATGACCTCGCTGTCTGGTCTCCTTCCTCAAAACAACCAACCTGATCTTCAGTTTGTACTGTTCCTTCCTGCATCTTATATAAATAAATGTTGAATATCATCCGTCTTTTCACGCAGGGAAAACCGACTTTCCTGAGAATTACGGACATCTTGCGCCATTTTACTAGGCCGACAAATCCAATGGATGTGTCTGGATTTTTCTTATGTCGTGCTTCTATTGTCAAATGCAACGTGAGAACTGGCACTCCGGTGCCTTTACCTAAGATATCCCTATTTTCGTTTCTGTCCTATGTACGAGGGTCCTTCAACAAGTAATGCAACACATTTATTTCTGCTGCCAATTTCTGTTGAAAAAACGAAGAATTTGTTGTGGGACATCGTGGAATACTGCCGCTTCGGCGCCTATAGTTTTATGAAGTTCCAACAGGTGGTGGCCCTACACGTGGCCTTCAACATACATATACATTAGTAGCTAAGGTGTGTTCCAAGCAGAGAGCTGTCACTGAGTTTCTTTTGGCGGAAAATCAGAGAGTAGCAGATATTCATAGGCGCTTGAGGAATGTCTGTGGAGACCTGGCAGAGAACAATAGCACGGTGTGTCGTTGGGCGAGGCGTCTGTCATCATCACAAAACTTGGACTGTTCTTCCTCATCCATCTCGCACCTTCCGGCTTCCATCTGTATGGCCCAATGAAGGACGCACTCCGCGGGAAGCGATGCGTGGATGATGGGGAGGTTATTGATGCAGCAAGGCGTTGGCTCTGATGTCGACCAGTAGAGTGGTACAAGTAATGTGGCGTAAGGCCGTCACACTGAACGGAGACAAGTTGAAAATACGGTTTTGTAGCTAAAAGAATGGAGACTAATATGGTGATTTCTAATCCAGAATAAAATCAACCTGCTTTCAGAAAAAAATGTGAACGCCCCTCGTATTATTGTTGCCAGCAACTTAGATGCATGAGCCGTCAAGCTGACTGTGCGGTAGGTCTCGCAAATATCTACCCTTCGTAACTGTGTGACTGATATTTTTCCGAGTCTGGTGGTATGTGTCCAGGTTCGAACATACTAGAAGCTTTTATTTAAACAATAACAAAAACAATGGTAGTATCACATCTCAGAATCACCATACAGCGTACTTCCGACAGCAGCCTTTTTAGAGGGCACAGCAATGCGTGGGCTCGAGCCAGACATTTGTGGCGGGTGTGAGGGCGTCGCATCGTAATAAAGCCGGCGGCAGGAAGGCGACGTCTGCCTGGAAACGCGCCAGACATATCTGTGTCTCGGCGTTGACGACGGCGCGTTTTACGAGAGTGGATGCGACAGCGCTTGGGGGCGTCGACCGAAGCCGTGGGCGTAACGGGGAGCAGGCCGTGCCGCGTCGTAGGCGGCGCCGACGCCCGCCCACAAGGGACGCACGGCAGGGCACAGTAGAGCGGCCGCGTTACGCGCCAACAGGTATCGATTGCGTCACAGCTGCGCGCACCCGCTTGGCCTTGCAGCGTGGCGCCGCAGCGTGGCCACCACCGCTTACCCCGGTATTACACTATAAAATTTCTTTTGACGAAGGAATGTGATCAAATATTCATTGCCAAATGTCCTGGGATACACTACTGGCCATTAAAATTGCTGCACCAAGAAGAAATGTAGATGATAAACGGGTATTCATTGGACAAATTTATTATACTAGAACTGACATGTGATTACATTTTTACGCAATTTGCGTGCATAGATCTTGAGAACTCAGTACCCAGAACAACCACCTCTGGCCGTAATAACGGCCTTGATACGCCTGGGCATTGAGTCAAACAGAGCTTGGATGGCGTGTACAGGTACAGCTGCCCATGCAGCTTCAACACGATACCACAGCTCATCAAGAGTAGTGACTGGCGTATTGTGACGAGCCAGTTGCTCGGCCACCATTGACCAGACGTTTTCAATTGGTGAGAGATCTGGAGAATGTGCTGGCCAGGGCAGCAGTCTAACATTTTCTGTATCCAGAAAGGCCCGTACAGGACCTGCAACATGCGGTCGTGCATTATCCTACTGAAATATAGGGTTTCGCAGGGATCGAATGAAGGGTAGAGCCACGGGTCGTAACACATCTGAAATGTAACGTCCACTGTTCAAAGTGCCGTCATTGCGAATAAGAGGTGACCGAGACGTGTAACCAATGGCACCCCATACCATCACGCCGGGTGATACGCCAGTATGGCGATGACGAATACACGCTTCCAACGTCCGTTCACCGCGATGTCACCAAACACGGATGCGACCATCATGATGCTGTAAACAGAACCTGGATTCATCCGAAAAAATGACGTTTTGCCATTCGTGCACCCAGGTTCGTCGTTGAGTACACCATCGCAGGCGCTCCTGACTGTGATGTAGCGTCAAGGGCAACCGCAGCCATGGTCTCCGAGCTAATAGTCCATGCTGCTGCAAACGTCGTCGAACTGTTTGTACAGATGGTTGTTGTCTTGCAAACGTCCTCATCTGTTGACTCAGGGATCGAGACGTAGCTGCACGATCCGTTACATCCATACGGATAAGATGACTGTCATCTCGACTGCTAGTGATACGAGACCGTTGGGATCCATAACGGGTTATGTATACCCATCTTGAACCTACCGATTCCATATGCTCGTAACAGTCATTGGATCTCGACCAACGCGAGCAGCAATGTCGCGATACGATAAACCGCAATCGCGATAGGCTACACTCCGACCTTTATCAACGTCGGAAACGTGATGGTACGCATTCCTCCTCCTTACACGAGGCATCACAACAACGTTTCACTAGGCAATGCCGGTCAACTGCTGTTTGTGTATGAGAAATCCTCATGTCAGCACGTTGTACGTGTCGCCACCGGTGCCAACCTTGTGTGAATGCTCTGAAAAGCTAATCATTTGCATATCACAACATCTTCTTCCTGTCGGTTAAATTTAGCGTCTGTAGCACGTCATCTTCGTTGTGTAGCAATTTTAATGGCCAGTAGTGTATTTCGTAATATCGTGTCGGGTCTCCTTTTGCACGGGGTAGTGCAGCAACTCAACACGGCATGGACTCATCAAGTCGTTGGAAGTCCCTTGCATAAATAATGACCAATGCTGCCTCTATAGCCGTCCATAATTGCGTTGCCGATGCACGATTCTGCGGGCGAACTGACCTCTTAATTAAGTCCAATAAATGATCGATGAGATTCATCTCGGGCGATGTGAGCCGCCAGATCATTCGCTTGAACTGTCAAGAATTTCTTTCAAACCAGCCGCTAACAATATTTGCCTGGTCACATGGGGCATTGTCATCCATGAAAATTCCATCGTTGTTTGGTAACGTGCTTATGGAATACTGTCTCAATTATGTGACTGGATTTGTGATTTCCTTTCAGAGAGGTCACAGTTCGTAGTAATTGATGGAAAGTCATCGAGTAAAACAGAAGTGATTTCTGGCGTTCCCCAAGGTAGTGTTATAGGGCCTTTGCTGTTCCTCATCTACATAAACGATTTTGGAGACAATCTGATCAGCCGTCTTAGGTGGTTTGCAGATGACCCTGTCGTTTATCGACTAATAAACTCGTCAGAAGGTCAAAACAAACGGCAAAACGATTTAGAAGAGATATCTGAATGATGATGATGATGATGATGATGTTTGGTTTGTGGGGCGCTCAACTGCGTGGTTATCAGCGCCCGTACAATTTCCCAACCGTTGCTCAGTCCAATTTCGCCACTTTCCTGGATGATGATGAAATGATGAGGACAACACAAACACCCAGTCATCTCGAGGCAGGTGAAAGTCCCTGACCCCGCCGGGAATCGAACCCGGGACCCCGTGCTCGGGAAGCGAGAACGCTACCGCGAGACCACGAGCGGCGGACATATCTGAATGATGCGAAAAGTGGAAGTTGACCCTAAATAACTAAAAGTGTGATGTCATCCACATGAGTGCTAAAAGGAACTCAAACTTCGGTTACACGATAAATCAGTCTTATCTAAAGGCCGTAAATTCAACTAAATACCTGGTTACTACAATTACGAACAACTTAAATTCGAAAGAACACATAGAAAATGTTGTGGGGAAGGCTAGCCAAAGACTGCGTTTTATTGGCAGGACACTTAGAAAATGTAACTGACCTACTAAGGGGACTGCCTACACTACGCTTGTCCGTCCTCTTTTAGAATACCGCTGCGCGGTGTGGGATTCCTACTAGACAGGACTGACGGAGTACATCGAAAAAGTTCAAAGAAAGGCAGCACGTTTTGTATTATCGCGAAATATGGGAGAGAGTGTCACAGAAATGATACAGGATTTGGGATGGACATCATTAAAAAAAGGCGTTTTTCGTTGCGACGGAAACTTCTCACGAAATTCCAATCACGAACTTTCTCCTCCGAATGCGAAAATATTTTGTTGACCCCGACCTACATAGAGAGGAACGATCACCGCAATAAAATAAGGGAAATCAGGGCTCATACGGAAAGATAGAGATGTTCATTCTTTCCGCACGCTATACGAGATTGGAATAATAGAGAGTTGCGAAGGTGGTTCAATGAACCCTCTGCCAGGCACTAAATGTGATTTGCAGAGCGCCGGCCTTGGTGGCCGTGCGGTTCTAGGCGCTTCAGTCCGGAACCGCGAGACTGCTACGGTCGCAGGTTCGAATCCTGCCTCGGGAATGGATGTGTGTGCTGTCCTTAGGTTAGTTAAGTAGTTCTAAGTTCTAGGGGACTGATGACCTCGGATGGTAAGTCCCATAGTGCTCAGAGCCATTTGAACCATTTGATTTGCAGAGCATCCATGTAAATGTAGAAGCAGAAGTCTATGAATGGCTGAAAACGAAGTAGCTGAAACTAACCTTTTCAAATCAGTGATCGCTTCATTTGGACCATGAGACCCAGGACAGCCCACCCCGTTATGCAGCCACCAACAACTGCACAGTGCCTTGTTGACAACTTGGGCCCATTGTTTCGTGGGGTCTGCGTCACAACCGAACCCTACTATCAGTTGTTAGCAGCTGAAAGCGGGACTCATCTGACCAGATCACGGTTTTCCAGTCGTCTAGGGTCCAACCGATGTGGTCACAACCCAGGAGAGGCGCTGCAGGCGGTGTCGTGTGTAAGCAAAGGCACTCGAGTCGGTCGTCTGCTGCCATAGCCCGTTAACGCCAGATTTCGCTGCACTGTCCTAACGGTTACGTGCGTCGTACGTTGCACGTTGGTTTCTGCAGTTATTTCACGCAGTGTTGCTTGTCTGTTAGCACTGACAACTCTATGCTAACGCCGCTACTCTCGATCGTTAAGTGAAGGTCGTCGGCCACTGCGTTGACCGTGGCGACGTAATACCTGTAATTGGTATTCTGGGCACATTCTTGACACTGTGGATCACGGAATATTGAATTCCCTAACGATTTCCGAAATGGAATTTCCCATACGCCTAGCTCCAACTACCAATCCGCATTCAAATTCTGAATTCCTCTTTTGCGGCCCTAATCACATCAGAAACCTTTTCACATGAGTCACCTGGGTAGAAATGAGAGCTCCCCTAATGCACTGCACTTTTATACCTTGTGTACGCGATACTGCCGCCTCTGCATATGAGCGTATCGGTATCCCAAGACTTTTGTTACTTAAGTGTATTTGACGTGGAGCAAACAGGGGTGTTACACTATCAGAATTTCTGTGACAAAGATCTTTGACGTCATAGTTCCTTCAGATAGGCCGATAAAGACTTGTTACTGTGCTCTGCAGTTGCGTGTATCACAACTACATTGTATTTGCATTTGGAAGAGGAGCCGTACAAAAGAAAAGGGAACATACTTGGATGAAGCGGTAGATTTCACGGCGAGATGCTAAAAGCGTCCACCAAAATCTGTTACGGGAGCTGCAAGTCGAAGTCGTATGAAAGTTACTTGTGTATGGATGAGAGTGCATTTCAGTATGTGCTCAAGAAAGTGGCTCCTCATTAGGAAGCAGAATACTCACCTCAGAAATGCTATATCCACAAGAGACAGACTTACCGTAACGCTCCGATTTCTTGGAACAGGAGAAAGGTACTCTGGTTTACAAAATGGTTTAAATGGCTCTGAGCACTATGGGACTTAACTTCTGAGGTCATTAGTCCCCTAGAACTTAAACCTAACTAACCAAGGGACATCACGCACATCCATGCCCGAGGCAGGATTCGAACCTGTGACCGTAGCGGTTGCGCGGTTCCAGACTGTAGCGCCTAGCACCGCTCGGCCACCCCGGCCGGCTCAGGTTTACAGAATAGCACTGTTGATACCGCTGTGTACTCTGACAAAAATACCAAAATGTGTGAAGCTATTTATAAAGCACTGAAAGAGAAATATCTGAAGGCAAATAACTGTTTAGTAGATACTGTAACCATTAAGAAATATTTTTATTTCTACGTTACTTGTAGATTTTCTCCTTTATAACTTAGGGGGAGTACATCCTGGCCGTATTTCACGGTGAATGTCCTCATTTTTTTATTTTTTATTTTTTTTGTAGCTCTCGCTTCTTCTTATTCTGTTTTTATATTACAGATGCCGAAAGTTATACCGTGCTACATCTGCCTCGTACAATTCTATCAATTACGTTGTAGATGCGACGCACCACGTAAGTTTCTAAGCCATCTTAATAAACATTAAATGTCAGCCAGCTGCAGCGATGCTAGCGCTCCAAGCGATCACATTTGTCCATGCAGTAAACAAAAGGCGAACGCCTTCTTTGATCAGATCTAAGAGGAGGCACTAGATTTGGTCAAAGAAAATTTGACCAAGGCCTAACTTTGACAAAATTTCTTATTACACTAGCAAATTTTATTTGATTAACAAACTTTGTCAAAGAGAATTTGATAGTGTAACACCGCCGTTATCAGAAAGTGCTGACCTAGAGTTCTCAGTTTCGAACACGGCAGGAACTGACAGCATTGGAATACTAAAAGGACGTTACTGTAGTGAGTCGTCGTTACAAAATACTGTCACGAATTATTTACAGAAGACGAGGACTTATCAGAGGCCAACCACGGGGGAGATCAGTGTGTGTTCCGGAGCAATGTAGAACCATGCGCGGAAATATACAGGGATCGGTAGAAATACTCTGAAAAGCCTGTAATGATGTTGCAGCGGAAGTTGTGCGATACAAATTAAGAAAGTAATTCGATACGGTGCGCTCTTTTCGAGTTATTTAGCACTGAAGGTAGCGTAAAAAAACCGCAGCTGTCAAAAAGCAAGCTCTCCAGTAGGAGCAATAATTGGTGTTGCGTGTGTTATGGTTACACTCAACAGACGGCACTTCAGTGGGTGCATGAAAACACGCACGGATTCGAATATTGTGTCAAAATTTGAAAGGAATCGGTA
Source organism: Schistocerca cancellata (assembly GCF_023864275.1). Lineage (NCBI taxonomy): Eukaryota > Metazoa > Arthropoda > Insecta > Orthoptera > Acrididae > Schistocerca > Schistocerca cancellata. The sequence continues at coordinate 288,112,011 of NC_064627.1, forward strand.
AAGAACTTTCGGAGATTTGAGATTTTAAACTAACGAAAATTACTTTTTATTTACAGAGATATTTTGACAACACTGACCAAGCTAGGTGTAAGATGTCTGTTTTCGTACTGAACAATAGAAATATTACTCAAAGTTTATGTTTGTCATTTACAAAGATAAAATCCCTCAGACATAAAATCCGTGGGCCTGCTACGCCGGACAACCATTAGATAAACACACCCGGGCAAACTTGCTGGCAGATTAAAACTATGTGCCGGGCGGAGACTAGAACTCGGGGCCTTTGCCTTTCGCGGGCAAATGCTGTACCACCACAGCTACCTAAGCCGACCCACGACCTGTCTTCACAGCTTTACTGCCGCCTGTACTTCGTCTCTTACCTTACAAATTTCACAGAAGATCTCCTGCGAAATGTTCGGGACTTGCACTTCTGTCAGCAAGTTTCACATCAGCGCACACTCCGCTGCAGAGTGAAAATTTCGATCTGGATATTCACGGGGCCGCCCGCTGTGGCCGAGCGGTTCTAGGCGCTTCCGTCTGGAACTGCGCTGCTGCTACGGTCGCAGGTTCGAATCATGCTTCGGGCATGGATGTATGTTATGTCCTTGGGTTAGTTAGGTTTAAGTAGTTCTAAGTCTAGGGGACTGACCTCAGATGTTAAGTCCCATAGTGCTCAGAGCCATTTGAACCATTTTTGATACCCACGGGAATATAGATTTGAGAATTTACCGATGGGGACTCACTTTTTGTAATCCAAACAACAAAACGCAGGTGGATTCCAACGTGTGTATGATCATGTTGCTTGTTTGACAGTCGGTTGTTTAACGATGAAAACAGTTGTGGATTTTGTAGAAAGCACTTATTTTTATACAGAATTAACAACAAGTACACCGAGAACGTGTAATCTGCACAAGGATGGGGTAGGTAATCGGTCTTGGTCGTATTCAGCTATCCATTCCAGCATTCAGAGAAACCACAGAAAAACAAAGTTATGGCGGCCAGGCCGAAGTTCGAGTCCCGCTACCACAGAACATAAGAACAACTATTTTAGCTGCACTTCGTTCCATTCTGCTGCACGCGCTAGCATTGCATTACACTGCAAACGACCCCCGTAAGACCTTGACCAGACAGCAATGCGGGATTCCCGCATTTTTCCTACCGCTAATAGAATGCGGGCTCACTTATAAGCTTCATTATGAGGTCGCTCATTTGCCTAACTGCACTGTCCCGTTTACGAAGTCATAATCAGCCCTCAGAAACCTATTTCAACATATTTTGCTTGAGCTACTTCTCGGACGATGCTGGGGGATTCACAGTGTTGGTCTGTTTCCAAAAGACAACAGACCAAGTCCGGGGTAATTTGGGGGGTATAGCGAAAATAAAACTGGTCCGAGAAGCACTTTCGAAATTTTGTGACAATTTGAGCTAACTAGCAATGAAATCTCTTAGAAATTAATCTGAAAGCAAATATCTATCACTCCAGGATAACAAAAAAGACGAAGAAAAATATTAACGAAATTCCGTTAAGCTACTCAAGTGGGCGCTGAAAAGGATAAGTATCATAGCGCTATCAAAGGCGAGCTGCAATTTCACCCTATCAAATTTTGTGTTGTACACACGTTAAAGCTTTCGATCGAAGCGCGAGCGTTCAACTCTGTCGGTAGTATGTGAGTAAATTGGTACTGCGACATTTGGATTCCTGGTTATTTTTTCTATTTCTTCAGAATGCGCCTGTTTCGGTCTGTCCAGGTCTGTGAACTCACGGAAAACCCGCCAGCATGCGTCAGAAACTCCTCGTCACTGTGTTCAAGACCTCGTATAAGAATACTATAAATGAGATAGATTGGGGTGCTTCGGAGTGAAACTTAACGGGTAGCGCTAACTGTATAAATGGGAACGGATGGGAGAAACATGTAAAGATATGACTGCAGGAAAAGTCGATAACGCTCTGTACTCTCTCCTTCGAGCCAAACTCTGCCTCTGATTTACGCAAACATAAATGGCTAATGCCTTACGAGACTCGTGCTAAAAATGGAACTTTTCCTCTAAACACTTGCCCATCTGGAGCTCTCACTTCAGTCAGTGACCTTCATTGCTGGCCAAGCCCTTCATATACCACACATTTGGAGGAAATCAGTGATGACAAGTTGGCGCGGCCCCCTTGTAAATGTACTTAAAAGTGATAAAGCCTGCCTGTGTTTATCTGTAGATTGTCTTAGACAACAATAAATGTCGTTAACGTTTTCTTCTTTAATTTCTGAGGTAACGTAACATATTGCCGCCACTGAGACTCAAAATTTCGTTGCGGCTCTCATGGTCTAGTAATTTGGAGCCCCACCAGGCAGCATTGCTGCAACGAATAATCTTACTGTGCAGCAACAGTACTCTTTCTTTACAGCAAAGTCGCCTGAGTGGAACTGATAACCACCGATTATTTCTTCATCGCATCCTACGAACTAATGATTCATTCCGGTCAAAGGGCAGAATTTCCCTTTGTTTCTATGTCTTTTGCGATTAGCCGAGGACGTCAAAACGACAGGAAATGCCTGCCTAGCTGTAACTCAGTATATTTCGGATACTTTTGCAAACTGTCAATTTCCCATTCAATCATTTCTGTATCTCATGGAACTGATTCAGATGGCAGAAATGGGTCCCGGCGTAGATAAGGGATACAGTTGATTGAACGAAGACTTATAAGTACTTTCGTGATTAAGAGAAAACTTAGATGCGTGTTCATTTGTGGAGCTGTGGACGGAAAACTGCTCGCCTCGAAATTAACCTATAGCTTTAATTACTAACGTTGATGTACTTACAGGAAGTCTGCGATATATATATATATATATATATATATATATATATATATATATATATATACACACATGTATTCTGAATAGTAAACCCCTACGTCACGTGTTTAATTCTACGTGGTGTTAGCCAGTTTGACTACAAAGCAGCTGAGACCTAGGTATTCGCTTTCGTACTCTACATCGCTGGTGGTAACGGAAACTACTGAAGTATTCGTAAAACGCAGTGTGGAGAACTTCCGGCATTCGGTGCTTATGTAATACAATTAAAGATATTTCATTGTGTACGAAGAGGAAAATGAATAACAGGATGAATATTTATTTGAAATCAGTTGTATAGGAAGTATTTTAGTGTTCACGGAAAAGAAATGGTCTCCTCATGGGAAAGCACTCTCAGATGCAAAAGTGATATACATGGTCATTCACTTCGAGTTTGGTCTCAGCTACCACACAAGATATAAATGGAGAAGTATAAATCGCAGATATACCTCCTTGTATAGCTTAACGCACAGTGCGCTAGCTCGCAATACAGGGAATTGAAACAGATGCGCGGCGGATTATTGACCGCTCATCTCCTATGAGAGTTCAAGAGGTTTTCCATGATCATTTACACAAATGCAAGGCTGGACGCCAATCTCTGTCCCACAGCTAAAGAATGGAAAGGCCCCACGGCCAGATTACGTTTCAGCAGAACTTCTGACGACTGATACAGTCACTGATCACCTTCCCCCTCTTTTGATAAAGATCTAGGACTTGGAGAGCGCACCGCAGCAGTGAAGAGAGAGAGAGACTTTATGTCAAATTGACCAAAAAGGAGACATCGCCAACTGCCACTATTGGAGGGGAATCACCTTGATTACATTTCTAAGCAAAGTGTCGTCGCGGATAATCCTTATTAGAATCAATGAGAAGCCGGTTTTAGAAGTAAGGTTCTTTGTACAAATCAAACAAACACGCTTAGAGTCATTATCGAACAATCAAAGGAATTCATCACTAGTCTTTATGCAGACTTTGAAAAGGCCTACGAAACTATTAACAAGACTATCTGCAGTGCCTGTGTTGCTCAGAAGTACGATCAAAAGGCACTGCGGCGACTGCTGCTATTATGAAATACATTAAATGTATTCGCAGTTGCAATTATAGATAACCATCAGCTGTATAATGGAATGACGACAATGAAAATATCTGCCGGACCGGGACTCGAACCCAGATTTCCCGCTTATCGCGATCGGTCGTCTTACTATTTGGCTATCTGAGCACGACTCAAGGCTAAATTCATATGTGAAAATCTTTGAAAAAGTATACGATAGTGAAAGTAATGCGAGATACTGACTATAACCACACGTGCCGTCTCGTCGACGAGAGTAAAGCTGCGGAGCACTCTCTGGAGTTTGCCAAGGATGTGTTTTGTCTCCAACTACGTTTTTACTGATGCTGGATTGAGTAATGTGGAAAGTGGTGGAGCATAATAGGAGAAGGACTGAGGGATGTGGAAAGTGGTGGAGAATAATAGGAGAAGGATTCAAGAGGGACTGACTGAGCGAATGGATCACCTTGCTTTTGTCAACGGCATCTGCTTCCTCTAATAGAACCATGTTGACACTGCAGTATCTTGAAACTGAAGCCAGTATTGCTGGTATGAAGGTGAATGCCGCCAAAATGATTACGAAAGTCAATATGAGAGATACGAGAAAGCAGGGAGTCAGCAATGGGGTCCTTCAAAGGGTAAATGACTTCACATATGATTGAATTTTCTCGTGTTGAGAAATTAGAAGGAACGATCTTTTATTTTTCTAAAAACTTCCTAAAGCAAAGATCACATAAAAATTTCTTTATTTACAAACAACTGGCTTCGACAGTATTTGCTGTTATCTTCAGGTCCTCAAAACTTTTTTTTGTTATATAATGTGATCATTTTGAGTTGGACATCTACGTAACAACTTGGCGTGAGGTCCAACTCAAATTGAACACATTTTATAACAAAATATTTTAAAGACATGAAGACGACGGCAAACTCTGTCTAAACCAATTACACTACTGGCCATTAATATTGCTACACAAGAAGAAATGCAGATGATAAACGGGTATTCATTGGAGAAATATATTATACTAGAACTGACATGTGATAGCATTTTCACGCAATTTAGGTGCATACATCCTGAGAAATCAGTACCCAGAACCACCACCCCTGGCCGTAATGACGGCCTTGATACGCCTGGGCCGTGCAGCTTCAACACGATACAACAGTTCATCAAGAGTAGTGACTGGCGTATTGTGACGAGCCAGTTGCTCGGCCACCATTGACCAGACGTTTTCAATTGCTGAGAGATCTGGAGAAGGTTCTGGCCAGGGCAACAGTCGAACATTTTCTGTTTGCAGAAAGGCCCGTACAGGACCTGCAACATGCAGTCGTGCATTATCCTGCTGAAATGTATGGTTTCGCAGGGATCGAATGAAGGGTAGAGTCACGTGTCGGAACACATCTGAAATGTAACGTCCACTGTTCAAAGTGTCGTCAATGCGAACAAGAGGTAACCGAGACGTGTAACCAATGGCACCCCATACCACCACACCGGGTGATACGCCAGTATGGCGATGACAAATATACGCTTCCAATGTGCGTTCACCGCAATGTCGCCAAACACGGATGCGACCATCATGATGCTGTAAACAGAACCTGGGTTCATCCGAAAAAATGACGTTTTGCCATTCGTGCACCGAGGTTCGTCGTTGAGTACACCGTCGCAGGCGCTCTTATCTGTGATGCAGCGTCAAGGGTAACCGCAGCCATGGTCTCCGAGCTGCTAGTCCATGCTGCTGCAAACGTCGTCGAACTGTTCGTGCACATGGTTGTTGTCTTGCAAACGTCCCCATCTGTTGACTCAGGAATCGAGATGTGGCTGCACGATCCGTTACAGCCATACGGACAAGATGCCTGTAATCTCGACTGCTAGTGATACGAGGCCTTTGGGATCCAGCACGGCGTTCCTTATTACCCTCCTGAACTCACCGATTCCATATTCTGCTAACAGTCATTTGGTCTCGACCAACGCGAGCAGCAATGTCGCGATACGATAAACCGCAATCGCGATAGGCTATAATCCGACATTTATCAAAGTCGGAAACGTGATAGTACGCATTTCTCCTACACGAGGCATCACATCAACGTTTCACCAGGCAACGCCGGTCAACTGCTGTTTGTGTATGAGAAATCTGTCGAAACTTTCCTCATGTCAGCACGTTGTAGGTGTCGACACCGGCGCCAACCTTGTGTGAATGCTCTGAAAAGCTAATCATTTGCATATCACAGCATCTTCTTCCTGTCGGTTAAATTTCTCGTCTGTAGCACGTTACCTTGGTGGTGTAGCAATTTTAATGACCAGTAGTGTATTTGTAAACAAAGAAACATTTATGCGATCATGCCATTAGGAAGTTTTTACCGCGTTTACATATCGTGAGGCTGTAGTTACTGTAGACGGAGGAGCAGCTGGCGATTTCAAATCAAGAATCCGAAAGGCAAATGGAGCCATTACGCGGCTCTGTTCAATATGGGCGGCCAGAGAGGTTTCCATAACAATCAAAAACGAATATTCAGAACAAACATGAAAGCAGTGCTGCTATACGGATATGAAACTTGGAAGGTTACCTAGACTGTCACCAAGAGCTTACAAGTCTTCCTCAATAGATGTCTTAGTAAATTTCTTAAAATATTTTGGCCAAATATGATATGACATTTAACGAAGACCTTTGGTATCGAATGAGAGGAGATCCTAACCTCCATCCAAATCAAGAGAAGGAAGTGGAGGTGAATCGGATACACCCTTCGAAAAAGCCAGGATGCGGTAGACAGACAAGATATCTGTTAGAGCCCACAGGGAAAAGAAAAAGAGGAGACCAGGGACATCATGGAGGAGAACAGTGGAGGAGGTGGACAAGAAGGAGAGGAAAAAGTTGGTAAAATTGAAGAACCTCGTCCGAAACAGAGTGCGCTGGCGGAGCTCTGCATAAGAGCAACAGGAAATAAGTAAGTAAATTAGTAAGTACGTGTATAGGAAGTATTTTAATATATACACAGAAAAGAAGGATCTGTCTTGTCGTGGGAAAAAGAAGTCAGATGCACAACTCATATACATGGCCATTCGCTCTGAGTTTGGTCCAAGCTATCACGTAAGGTTTAAATGGAGGAAAATAAATCGATACTTCGGAGATATATCTCCTTTTACAGCTTAACAAGATGTGTGCCAGATCGTAAGACGGGGAATTGAGATAGACTTGCGGCAAATTAACGACTGTTCACCTGCTATGCCGTTCAGAAATGACGTTTGTATTAAGTGATTTTCCACGATCGTTTGGGCAAAAGCAACGCTGAACCCCAATTTCTGCCTCACAAAAAACGATATACATACAGGTAAAATACGACAACGTATAGAATGAAGCCTACGCGATTAGAGATGGCGTAACAGCTCCCCTCCCCTCCCCTCAGCTGAGATTAACTCACGGCTGTGACGACGGGCAGGCATCCGGCTACCAAGTTAAAGTAAAAATAATTTTGCCAAACCATGAAATCGGCGGAATAAACACTAAGAAACACAGAAAAAGACAATACAATTCGTAGAGAAAATAAAATTTTAGAGGCGTCAAAATGTTCTGAGGTAATGAGAAAAGGAGTTACAGAGAAGTGAAGACATGCGCGGAAAAACCAGCTAACCCTCAAATGTGAAAGCTTAGAGGTAAGTGTTGCCATCTGTTGCTGGGTACGGGAACCTTCAAAATTCACATTGGTTTCATACCTAAATATCACTTATGGATGAGAGTTCTGAAGTGTAAGCCCGTTATTCTTTATTCTGAGCATTTGCCCAATAAAATGGCAAACTGCGAAGGGATCACATTTCAATGGTTATGCGAAGAGGACCAGTAATATCCAAGTAACCAAGAAAGCGATAAACATATGAAGCTGAAAGGGACATCTTTTGTCATTGTTAGATGAAGTTAATAGTCGACCACAACGTTATTGCACCTGAGAGTGAGGAAACTTTGGTGGCGAAACCTGAGTCGGCCCGTAACTAGGATTGATGGTATATGCACAGTCGACCTGAAAGCATTAACAGTACGATGCGCTTCCCATGGTCGCCACTGTACGTGTTTTTCTCCAACGTCACCGCGTGCTTCCGATAACGGGCAAGTGCAGTAATATCGTACTACTGTAGCACATAGCCACCTCAACGCTATTCGGAAAGATGGGTATAGTCAAAAATTGGTTGGAGGAAACACTGTTCCGTACGCTTCTATGCTACGGCATGAAATATCTGTGTATTAGGATTTCCAAAACTTCTACTAATTTATTTTACTCGATTACTATCTTATAGATGAGGTAAGTATTGGAAAACAAATAAATCGTAGATCCCCTCGGTTGTGTATGGCAGTAGTGTTGTAGGGGACTGGTAATCTGCGTACTGCCAACAGCTCTATTCAACTGGTCGTAGGAAGTGCACTGTTCTGCTGTTTTAACCTGAATGTTGAACCACTCGGAATAAACGGTTCCTGAAATAAACGATTTTCTATTTTTTATTTCTTTAATTTTCTGTAAAAGAATTGGACTCTAACAGAGGCTGAAAACATGTGACTCTCAGTTTAAAGGTACACAGAATCACAGTATTAACTTAAATAGACAAATAATAGAAAATTTAGTCCGTCCACTGTTCGCTGCTTTTCTCTGAAAGTGATACATGATTTAATGCTACAAAAAAACTCCAATATTCTCCTATTGATTCCAATATTTTGAAACTCTGCTCAAAAATCATTTTATACTCGGTATTGAGAAAAAGTCTTAATCGCGATTTTTTATTTATTTAGTGCCGACTGGTTTCAGCCCATCGCAGGAGACTGTCACACCTCGGTAGCCCTGCGATGGGCTGAAACCGGTCGGCACTAAATGAATAAAAATCGCGATTAAGACTGTTTTCTTAATACTGAGCTAATTTATAGCAGTCGGTGTTTCTCCACAACCATGTAGCCCAAACATCTAATCATTTTGCAACAGAGGATCATAGCACTATTTGGGTACTACGAATAGTCTGTGCAAACGGATGAAAGCAAAGGCTCAAGAAGTATTGCACTTCATTGATACCGCACTTCGTAAATTACTTCCTTACTAGGGATGTTGCCATTCTGTAATACAATAGATATGTGACAACAGCGAGAAACTATCATACATACCAAATGGGGCCAGTCTTACATACCGCATGATACGTACCAGACGGGACCAGTCTTAAAAATGGCTCTGATCACTATGGGACTTAACATCTGTGGTCATCAGTCCCCTAGAACTTAGAACTACTTAAACCTAACTAACCTAAGGACACCACACACATCCATGCCCGAGGCAGGATTCGAACCTGCGACCGTAGCGGTCACGCGGTTCCAGACTGTAGCGCCTTTAACCGCTTGGCCACACTGGCCGGCAAACTGCATGTACATGCGTACCATCTAACAGGCCATGCCATATGGTTACAAGTACAGTATTCCCCAGCAATGATGTACCGAATCTTATGCCATGTGGTTGTTGCTCGTGTCTATCGACATTGTTATTAAGATAGCAGTGATCAATTTTCCCATTTTCTACAACAATGCTGTATTTTAAATCAACAGAATTTTTACGAATAAAAATATTCGTTTTTAAGTAAAAATTTTTAGCACTGCTGCACTGCTAATTGTTATTTTGATATTTTTACGCAGTTATTAGTAAAAAATAAAAATCACCTGTTCTAACCGAGACCAAACAAATACCGAAAAATAACGGTGATTCAGAACTTAAACACCCGTATCGGTTTTAACCTATAATCTTACCTATCCCTATGGTTAGTGTACCCCGCAGGTTAGCGAATCTCCATCTGCTACACATACCTGCCTCGCCATTTGCTGCTAAATTGCGAATATAGGCCAGCGGCAATCGATACAAGGAAAGGACAGTCAGGTGCCGAAGTCCGTGAACCGAAGCAGAAGAGAGCCGACCTCGCGCTGCTAAAGTTCGAGGGGCGAAACAAAGGGCACGCTCCGCGCACATTTCCCTTCTGCATTAACCAACAGATGCAGATTGGACAGCCGCTATTCATACCCACTAGCCGCGGGGTCATTCGAAAATCGAAACCCGTACGTTGCACGCTTTCGCCTCCATTTTGAAATATGTTGTTGATACTGACGGTATGGTGTGGTCTTACAACAACAACAATAATATAGCGCCAGTTTCAACATACTCTAAAACAGAGGAAATGCATGCAACGTACAGGTTTCGCTGTTGTTGATACTAATGGTATATATAAATAAAACATCATTACATAATTTCATTTGTTCCATTTTAAGCAGCATTGTCGTCCAAAAGTAAATGTCTCAATTACTTGTTGGCCATAGAGTACAAACAACTACGGAGTGAGCATTCGGATGCCCAGAGCGAGAATTCTACCCGTAACATCTCCTTCAGGTCAAGTCACGTGATTTTGGGACGGCATATTTTAGCCCTTATAGCGATTAGCGTATTTTGAGTGTTATGGCTTCGTTGCTACAGGCGGATCAACGTTGGAAACACCGTGAAACTCTGTATACGCAATTTATAGACATCTTAACAGTTTGCTGCGAGGAACTGAAGTTGGTTTAAAAATGTAAAGAGCGACGGTACTGCGTTTTTTTCGCCATAGTATCATAGCTCATATTCAACTTTATTTACGATTTTTCAGTAAGACGTAAGAAGTGACACAGCCAACAATATTTTTTTGTGTTTTCTGTTGTCTTATTCATACTGTCGAATCTCTTTTCCAATGAATGACGTTACAATGACATTGTAGACGGTGCCGAAGTGTCACAAAAAACAACGGATTTGGAACCATGAAATTGTTACAGTAAATACAGTAAGCGATATGCACCACCTACTTCTCCATTATTATTTTCAACTTCTCTTTATTTACCCTTCTATTTTAACACACATACCTGTAACATTTTTTCGCCAGCTCATCAGAAAAGAAAACCATACACTATACCTAAAAAACCGCACGATCAGTGCTTGAATTTTGAAGTGAAAAAGGAAGTGACAGCCAACAGAAGTTTTTACTTATTATTTATTGTTATTTTATAGTCTCTTTTAATTAGATTACAATGAAACTTTAAAGGAAACTGTCTCATGCAGAAATAGTAGCAAACACACAGGAGTTCGAGAACCTGCATAAATTGAAGGAAATAAATCAGACTCATGTATAAATTTTATCTTCATATTGACATAACAACAATATATATGCATTGTCATAACACCAATATATATGCATTGATTAAAAGTTTGCTCAAATGCACTTGCAAATTTATCTAGCACTTGTCTCGTAAGCACATGTCTATAAAATCACAAGAGTTATCTCTACAATACAAGACTTAATAATACCGTGTCTCGATATTTAAGATGTAAAGTGCCTCATATCAATAAGATATTTACAATCATACATTCGTTGTACATACATACGAAAAATAACTGTTCTTCGTTTCACATACATCTCTTTATATCAGTAGTTACGACAACACTGCACCACAGCTGTTACTAAAAGTGCAGAAACTTACATAAAGCAAGGCGAATACGTGTAACATTCAAGTTTCGCTATTACCGCAAATTGCAGACAAGTAGCGTTGCACCTAAATCATGTGACTAGCCTTGTTTGATGTTTAGAACATGCGCAGTAAGCTATGCTAACTCCATAGAGGGCGCTTGTGACCTTAGTTGTTTTTGCACCCTAAAACAAACAAAAAACAAAATCTCTCCATATATATATGTTGTTGCCGACTTAATACGTGCCACTGCGCTTGATCGACCGATAGTTTGCCGAGCGACGTGGTGTGCTGATTGAGGGTCGGGACTCGCGATCGGGAGGACGGCGGTTCAAATCCCTGTCCGGCCATGCACATGTAGATTTCCGTAAATTGCTTAAGGTGAATGCCGAGATGTTTCCTCAGAGAAAACTTACCAGCGCCAAAATACATTAACATAGGAGTTCCTCAGTGTATCATTTTAGGACTAATACTGTTCCCGATATACAACATGACTTTCCCACTAGTGTTAGTCGTGGGAAAACATTCTATTTGCCGATGACAGAAATATTATAGTCTTTGAGAAAAACAAAGGAGCTCCTTGCAGAGAAAGCAGATGAAGCTCTCAAAGAAGTTTAAAATATTGGTCAATAAGCAATAAACTAACAATGAACGTAAAGAAAACAAATGTTATGAATTTCACCTTGAACAGGGGAAATCATGCCATTAAATTAAATGTATTTGACACTCTTATAGATATTGTAACAAAAGGAAAAATTTCTAGGAATGAATATTGATTCTTAGCTGAAGTGGTGTGAACTCAAGAAGATACATGCAAACAGAATGCCATCAAAATGTTATGCCCTTAGAGTCCTGTCATCAGCGTGCAACAGCCAGCAGCTTTTAGTTACATACTATTCATATGTACACTCAGTTCTTAGCTATGCAATTCTTTTGTGAGGATCAAATGCGCGGAATATAAAAACAGTTTTCAAACTGCAGAAAAGGGCCATAAGAATAATAACCAACAATAGTAGTCGAGCTCATTGTAAAGGTCTGGGCAGAACACTGGGGATGTTAACTGCACACTGTGAATACATTTACCAAGCAATTGTACACATCAAAAATAACATTGGTAATTACTGCACAAATACTAGTAGTTGTGAAAGAAACTTACTTAAAAAGGCAGTTAAAAAGTACCTGTTAAAGCATTCTATACGTCGATGGATTACGTGGATAACACGGACTAGGGACTTAGTGTGGAAATGTTATGAGGGATGTTAGATGATTTATCATCGTTATTATTATTTGTTACTTTTTTTACTATTTCTTCTGTTTTCACTTTTCTGGAGAAAACTTAGTAGCAAAGCTACAAAGTGTATAATGCTAATACCTTACGCCCTTTCTGAGCTATACGTCCCCACTCGTTATAGACGGATGGTGATTCATTTTTTCAGGCTAGCAAATGGGAAGTTGCGGTGCACAAATTGGACCTGCCATCAGGTAATGGCGCGTGCGGTGTGCGTAATTTACGAAACAATGTCTGTATAATGTGATCAGTTACTGGGATTGAGAAATGAATCATCAGTATAGCACTAGCCTTTTATCACTATTAAACAACTTCTTTGTTAAAACATTATTGTGCACTAGGGATAAACCGAACGAGGTAGTGTTTTTAACAGAGTGGCTTTTATTCGGGAGGGCGGAGGCTCCAATCTTCGTCAAGCAATCCTGATTTAGGTTTTCTGTGGTTTCCCTAAATTACTTCAGGAAAATGCTGGGATGCTTCCTACTACAAGGCCGCGACCGACTACCTGTCGCAACCATCTCATTTATAGGTACCTAGAAGTCTCTATATGTCTGTATATGTCAATTACTTTATTTGTGTTGTTCTCACATTGTAATGTCCAGTATCTTTGTAAAAGAGATCTACAGATAAATGAAACAACACCACCACCACCACCACCACCACCACAGAACACGGCAGACTGAATTAATGCTTTTATTCCGTGACTAATGAACGTTAAACCATGATATTTCTTCTTTTCTCTGACAGTAAGCTAGCTATCACTATTTCGCTATAAAGCAACCTAGCAGCTCATTAATTGTCTCAAATGCATTAAATGTCATCGTCTATAACATTAATACACACGAGGATTAAACAGAGTTAAACTGCAGGCGTACATTGTTTTGTGTCACTAAGCACTATTAACTGTATCCATGTAAATAAATAACTTTACCTTTTTGTGAAAGTAAAAGAATCTTAAGACGGGTGTGAACAGGACAGTAAGGAGCCATTTGTGAAGGTCCTCCTCTTGAATAAATCAAGAAACTATAATCATTTGTTTGTCTGTTTGTACATGTACATCACACCTACCAATCTTAGTCCCATTCGTTTCATTCCTTCGTGGTATGTCTTCTTCTTCTTCTTCTTCTTCTTCTTCTTGCATTATATGTACGACAATGAGTTGTGTCGAATAAGCGGGTATTCTACCATACTTAATACAGAAATTTTGTTTACACATTGTGATTCAGCTGCCCCTACCTATGGGTTGTATGCTACCTGCAACGCCCCCAAATACTACACACGATACTTTCGTATTCTCTCACTCGCTATGTCCAAAATACAAGTCCTATAGCTAAAATGAACAGGATCTTTCTGTAGGAAATTTAATGTAGTTAAATTTTGTACTGGGATACGTTGTCAGTTGAGGCCACAGTTTCTGGATTTACTCGGAAACTATGGTCTCTACCGAAACATATCTCAGCACAAAATTAAACTACATTAAATTTCATACAAAAGACCCCGTTCATTTTTTTTCTGTGGGAGTAATAGTTTACGTGAAACGACCGAACAGTTTGAAAATCTTTCATATGGTATCTGAAGACAGTGGGTTTGCATAAAACCCATAGGTAGGAGCAGCTTGTACTGTTATGTGTGCCTCACTGCTTTCCTTTTTTAACTAATTTGTGCCTGATTTCATTCTGAGAAGCTCAGTAACGTATGTAAATACCGTAAATGTAAATGTGATTCAAACAGTAATTGAAGTGAAGTGAAGCGCAGCTGGACAGCGACAAACTTTAGCGCGCAATCCTCGCAACGATAGTAGATGTGAATCGTTGACTACGGACTCTAGAAAAAAGACGATTTATTAAAAAAAAGAGGACTGTTAATCTGTATCTTGTGGAAAGAGGACGTGTTGCTAGGCCGTCGCTCAGACCGTATTGTTACATTTAATGAAAGTTGATATTTTAGTGATAAAACCGAGAAAGTATGTGCAAGAGTTGCCAAACCTTTATGTATACAAAGTTTCTGGAGGCGAAGAATAGAAATATCTTGTTTTTGGAAAATGAGGTGACTTTCATTGTCGTCGCCGTCTAGCAATCGACAGAATTTAATTGGATTATGTTCTTGTACAATAGTATGGTGCTGAACTCCACTGACCAATTTTGATGTAGCTGGACGTGTAGTTTGAAGGAAGTTTGAGTGCTAAGCAATCTCCTTTTCTCACGAAAAGGAGACTGCTGTTTGATCTTATTTACTTACAACAGTGGTCCCTTAGGTATGAAAAGCTACGAAAACTTGGGCTCAAAGCTATCCGCAATACGGCCAAGTAACTAACAGAATTGTATTTTAAACCTTAAAGAACAATAACTTCCTCCAAATTGTAATACGTCACCAACTGGTGCAGAAGCTGATCATTCAAGGAGGCAGCAACCAAAATTCAGGTAACAGTTACGACTTAAAGTAAAAATCTCAATCAAAAACCAATCTCTCTCTCTCTTCAAACACATATATAAATATTCATATTATAAGCTGAATCACTCTGTATAAGACATTTCTATTCAGTCTTGCGCGTAGTGCTGAAGATAGTTCAGTTTTGCCGAACAAGCACAAGATACATGAAGTAGGCATCATTACATCACCAAAATGATATATGGTACAACGTTTTTGGCAGATATATTCTTGCTACCTGATATGGCTGAAAACAGTGATTGTCCCTGCTGTAATTTGCTGGGATGGCTGGAGAACTTTGAGCAGTACTGCGTGCTTGTTCAAGAATTTTGTACAAGTTCTTAGTTAATGATTCCTTTGGTACATCTTTATGCTTACATTAGGTTTGTCATTAAAAGTTTATTACTAAAGTAGCTACCTGTTCTTACTGTCAACCACCAGTACTGGACGCAAGCTTTGGAATCTGAAGTGATGGTGTGTGACGTTATTCGTGGAACCAGAGCAGACCACTTAAATTTGTATGCTTCTCTAGTAAATGTGATCCCTCGATATGAAATGTGACTACGTCTTATGTAGGCTTCTGAAAACTTCTGTAGTTTGTTATAGATGGAACGATCCTGCTGTTTGATAGAAGTACGTAGGTCTATTGGTGATGCTGGCTACATTTAACACCATGATACCGCTGGTCCGCTAACATAGTGAAAACGTTGTTTGCTTTTTTTTTTATTATGGCGGACGTGCTGATGGTTCAAATGGCTCTAAGCACTATGGCACTTAACATCTGACGTCATCAGTCCCCTAGACTTAGAACTACTTAAACCTAACTAACCTAAGGACATCACACACATCCATGCCCGAGGCAGGATTCGAACCTGCGACCGTAGCAGCAGCGCGGTTCCGGACTGAAGCACCTAGAACCGCTCGTCCACAGCGGCCGGCCGACGTGTTGACACTGTATTGTAGCCAGGTGTTGGAAGGTGATGTTTCAGAGGCATTAATATTAGTCGACCAGCATAAAATCACTGTATAGTAATAACTATTTCGCTGTTTTTCTTTTTTTTTTGTTTGGAGATAGTGGAGACACAGTAGTGTCGCCTAGACCGAGGTCTTGGCAATATTGGGAGGTTAGTTTGGTTTATTTACCAAAGCCAAAGAATGCAACAAATAACTATTTTAGCAGTAATGTTATATATTCATGATACCCTTTGTATGAGCAAGTGGCTTGTATGAGGAGTGAGTTAAATATATTATCAGTACTCACTGTTTACAACTGTCTGCCACTGTTTACAACTTTTCGATTCCGCAACTGTGGAGATCAAGTGATTCTGACGTGAAGGTCTCTTGGAGCCATGTTTGGGGCGCATTTTCATCTGGAAATATGGTCCCTTTAAGGTTGTTGGATAGAGAGCGGGAAAGTTGAAAATCTGAAGACGCAATATCAGATCAAAAAGATGGGTGCGGAATGACTTCCCAACGAAACTCCTGAATAGTGTTTTTCAGTCTAGCAGAATGCGGACGGGCGTGGAGTAGCATTACTTCAGTCTTCCTGATCGTTGTTCTTAGACAGCGTCTGCGGCCGGCCGGTTCTAGGCGCTGGACAGTCTGGAACCGCGCGACCGCTATGGTCGCAGGTTCGAATCCTGCCTCGGGCATGGATGTGTATGATGTCCTTAGGTTAGTTAGGCTTAAGTAGTTCTAAGTTCTATGGGACTGATGACCTCAGAAATTGAGTCCCATAGTGCTCAGAGCCATTTGAACCATTTTTGAACAGCGTCTGCAACACTTCTCAGTTGTTGACAATGAACGTCAGCAGCATTATTTACACCTCGGGGAAGCAATTAGTAGTACACCACACCGTCACTGTTCCACCACACTGAGATGTGGCGCCTTACATCGCTCCTGTCTAGAGTCTGTATCGGGAGAATGACTCATGCGTGCACAGTGACAGATGGTCTGAAGTGGGGTCAGTCGAGTACGTAGCTCTAATTTGCATCTGCTAGATGACAGTAGTGCACAGAGACATTCAAGAAACGGGTCAAGAGTATGTTTTTTTTAATTGTTCTGTTTATTTCTTGAACGCTTTTTGTTTATTTATGTTTACACAATTTTGTATATGCTTTCAGTAGTGTGAATGATGCGTGAATGTGGTCTACAGTAAATAAGATCAATGTTCTACTAATGAACGTTTTACAACGGGAAATTTTGTATCATAATATGTTAAGTAAGTTTATGGTAAAAGGAAAGGTAATTCGACTGCAAATGAAAATAGTTAACAACGTAAAGTATCAGAATGTTAAAATATTTATTTCGGGAAAATTACAGTTCGAAAGTGTGTTATTTTTTGACTGGTTAGTCACGAAAAGCGCGGACTAACGCTGGAGATTGGTCAGTTTTCTTTGAGGCCAATAGAAAAACAATCAGAAATGAGTATTCTTCGCGCGTCTCTTCTCTTGAAGATGTACAAGGTTTACAGTAGTCTACGTGGAGTCGGAGCCCAGCCTTTCAATGGTACGGTCCTGTGCAATATGAACTGCGAAGAAAGTTATAATTTGCCGGTTTTAGTTACGCTACATGTTTCAAAAGTGTTTTTATCTGTGTTAAAAATAGCAAGTTTGTGGTACGCACTGCTGGCGAAAGGTTGCCTGGGAATGGGATGATCATCATTCGTATCAAAACTTTTTTAAAACACTTCAGGAAACGTAACTTTATCAATTATGTCAACAGGATCTTGACATATTAAAACAAAGAATGCAGTTGAGTAAGGCAATCTAAGAACAGTTACTGATAATCGATGAAACAGTGTCTTCAGAGGTTCTTAAGATTTAAGTGCAAAACTGAAAAATGCCCCAAATAACAGTATTTTGTACCAAGGACAGCATGATAGAAAAACAGCCTTCAAAACTGGTAGGCAATAAACATATTTAGAATGTGTTTGACTAAAATATATCAAAAATAGCCAGATTTACCAAAAAGGGAGTTCATTAAAAGGAAAGAAACACAATTAAAGCTGATTGATATGAAACCTCCACGCAATGGGCAATGTGTTCCGGATGAACGGCCTCGAAATTACTTAGGACAGGCCTGATATGCTGTTCACCACACTACTACTTTTCTAAGCAACCTGTGGGAAGACGCCCCAACGCACAAACCTAATAATCATAGCCTGATGAAAAGAGAACTAACTTTCAAGTAAAGCAAGTAAGTCGTCAGATTACACGGAGGCAGGCAAAACTGCTGCGATAAGTCGTTAAAAGATGATTAAGTAACTGGCCAAGGCAATCATCCCCAGTTAACCCGACTGTAAAGTTCAGCCATCTACCGAGATACAGCTTCAGATCAGATAGCCATATCGCAATTAAATGGAAACAAAAAGAATTTCTGAATGACAACACCTTCTACTCATTAGATGAATTTTTGGATATAGTAAGTGGATAATTTATCAAATCCCCACAAAAAAATTAAAAATATTAAGTGTCATGTAATATCTTGTATAGACACTTTTTATTAACCTGACACGTTCCACATCATTACGAAGTGTCGTATTCATGATCCATGGAACAAGTACTAATCTAATCTAATCAGACCACAACGCAGAAATGGTAGGTACGTAACCGTTGCGCGGGTCGGTAAACATAGGTGGAAGGAAGACACGAACGGTTGGCTCATGAATGTCACTTATGTGAACACAAGCTAGGGTTTGAAGTATAAACCACTAAAAAAACATAAAATTTTCCCTCATAAGACTCATAAGCTCTCGGGTGCTCCAAATAACTAAAGAAGGCGAATTGGCGATTTAGTGCACAACGTACCAGGCACAAAAAAAAAAAAAACCGCCAGGATAGCCGAGAGCGCTAACGCGCTGCTTCCTGGACTCGGGTAGGCGCGCCGGCCCCGGATCAAATCCGCCCGGCGGATTAACGACGACGGCGAGTGAGCCGGCCAGCCTGGATGTGGTTTTTAGGCGGTTTTCCACATCCTACTAGGTGAATACCGGGCTGGTGCCCAAGTCCCGCCTCAGTTACACGACTCAACAGACATTTAAAACACGTTCACACTATTTCGCGATTTACACTAGATGCAGACAAATGGTTCAAATGGCTCTGAGCACTATGGGACTCAACATCTTAGGTCATAAGTCCCTTAGAACTACTTAAACCTAACTAACCTAAGGACATCACACACGCCCATGCCCGAGGCAGAATTCGAACCTGCGACCGTAGCAGTCCCGCGGTCTAGATGCAGACAGCTGGGGTACACTGATTCCATCCTGGGGGGGTACGGGGTGGCGGTAGGAAGGGCATCCGGCCACCCCTTACAATTAACATGCCAAATCCGGTTAACCATGGCCGACCCTGCGTAACCATGGGACAAGGTGCAAGTGATAGAATAGTACGAGGCACAAAAAACTGTTGAAATGACACTGAACATAAAAAATTTACAAACAATAATTTAAAACAGACAATCAAATCACAAGTCTATGACAATTACCAAATTAGCTGTTTTTTTTTTCATACGAGCGACACGCTCCTTAAACCGCCTGCCCAGGCACAGGAACAGGGAACAATATGAACAGGAGGCTGAACCGCGTCCAATATAGAAGCAGCAAGACACCAACACGCGCAGGAAGCGAACCAGTCACAATTATCACGCTGACAGCGGGAGGTAAGGTGAGTCTTAACGTGGTCTCGGCACCGAAGCAACGAACTGAGGGTAGCTCACCGAGCATCCAAAGATACTGTGCGGCGACAAACAGTGGAAAACTGAGCTATCAGGAGATGTGTGGATGACGACGGCTCAGTGCTCGCCTCGAGATCTGGCCGCCCAAAGGACTAACGTGTCCACCTCTTCCCAGTGCACGTCCATCGTGTCCGGTAGATGCTCTGCCAGACAAACGTGGAAGTAACACGAGCGGCAGAACAAACAGCCAGCCCATTGCATCGCAGACGTGGACTGACAGTGCTGCTTCACTCACTGCCTCTCCCGGAAAACTGCCTCAAGGCCACTTGCAGCAAACGTGCCACGCCCCCTTTACGCCAGAGATCGTGTTCCAGGAAACGTGTCATGAGCAACCGACTGTGCAAAGTTTCAGACTGACCGGGAATCAAACCCCAGGCATTTGCATCTGTAGTATCGCACTGACCCTCCGAGCCACACGTAAAAGAGTAAAAAATAAAAATAAAAGACCTCTCTATAACTAAGGGCTCTGGCTGGAGTTCTGTTTCCTTTTCGAACCAAAAAGCGGTCGGTCGATCTTTGCTTGAATTACGACGTTCTGTATTTTCGACAGGACAGGTGAAAGGAAAAAATATACTACGCTCCTTTGCAATTTGGCCACAGAACTCTACTAAAAGCAGAATACGTAGGAAGATAATACTGTTTGCCAATCATGCCATTCGACCATCTCCGTGCTTACGGAAGTTTGTGCATAATTCAAAGAATGGTATCTGTATGAAACTACTCAGACACCTTTATTCTCCAATTAATATCCACTACTTGAATTGCGCTCTAGCAAAATTACGGTTTGTCAGTTTTGGTACACTACATAAATGACGTAGTAAGTGGTAGGATTACCAGCAGTATTGTTAGTATTCGTAGGGAAAGAAACAAATTAATGTGTGAGGGAGAAACTGGGAACCGACCTCTTCTCTTTGGCTTTGTTTGTTTTGCACAGCACGCATTCAGCATTTGTTCATTGTGTATTTTGCATCCTTACAGAACATAAATTGAATTTTATAAGAAAAAATTATTGAATGCATAACTTCTGCGCTTTTATGTAACCAAAGCAATTACTTCTGATGCAAGTACAGTTTACATGCACAAACATAAAAAATATATAATTGATATTATTTTGTACTCAATATAATGTTCTTCATCATGATCAAAGGCAATAATTTCCTATTATTACTGATGCATCTAGAAGTAGTTTGCAACGGCCTTGCCGTAGTGGATACACCGGTCCCCGTCAGATCACCGAAGTTAAGCGCTGTCGGGCGTGGCCGGCACTTGGTTGGGTGACCATCCGGGCCGCCATGCGCTGTTGCCATTTTTCGGGGTGCACTCAGCCTCTTGATGCCAATTGAGGAGCTACTCGACCGAATAGTAGCGGCTCCGGTCAAAGAAAACCATCATAATGACCGGGAAAGTGCTTTGCTGACCCCACGCCCCTCCTATCCGCGTCCTCAGCTGAGGATGATACGGAGGTCGGATGGTCCCGATGGGCCAATTGTGTCCTGAAGACGGAGTGCTTTAAAAGTTGTTTATGAATAACAGTAATATGTTTTATATAAGTTCAACGAAGTATCGACGCGATTTATGTTCTGTAGTTTTTTTTTATTTTAACTATTTGTTGAGCAAATTAGGTTTTCTAGCGTTATATGATAAATTTGTATTGTTTCCATTTTTCTTACTACAACATACATCTTTTCACCCTAGAATTCAAGAATTGTCCAATAAAACCTGAAGTAAAAATTGGTAATCTCAATTTTGCAACAAATATTGATTTTTAAATAAGAGAGAAGGACAGCTATGTAGAACAAAAATGTTATTTAGGTTCCCAGCCTTTTATATACCTTCATTCAGTTTCTAGACGGTTCACTGCTCCCGGATTTTAGTTGAATCTAGTAACACAATCATCGTGTACATAAAGAAAGCGACCGTTATGAGGTAACGCCTGGTAGCTATGCAACACACCTAATGTACAGATAATGCGGTTACGACCTTAACTGACCAAAGATATTAGGAAAACTGCCGTATTCTAGGCTTGCTTACGATAGTCTACAGCACCACGCAACCTGCGTTAGTTTTAAAACTCTGTCCATGGCCCTACAGTACGGGTTCTCAGAGAGGGACACGGGATGTCTAAGAGTTACAGCAATGCGACTTCTCTGGGAGAAAATTACAAAATAAACAGCTGCAGTTGAGGAAGTAATATGGCATTTGGATGTCCTCCTTCAGGCAAACACGTTGCTTTTTTATACCAAAAATCGTTCCTTCGACAACTTGCCACGATACTAATTCTTCTACATTCTCTGTTCTTTACATGTCACTACATACACTATTTGATCAAAAGTATGTGACGCCTATATGACGGCTTGAACTCTGCTAGGGACACTTTCAGTGATGTGTTGAATGTCTGTGGACAAATGGCAGCTTATTCTTCCTCAAGAGCTGTGGGACGCTGGGGTCTAGAGCGATGTCGACGACATAATTCATGCCCCAAGATGTTTCATTAGGTTCAGGTCGGGACTCTGTGCAGGTCTGTTCATTTCCAGAATGTTATTGTCCACAAAACATTACCGCATGTGTGCTGTTTCATGACAGAGTGTATTGCCATGCTGATGCAAACGATCATCGTCTCTGAACTGTTCCTCCACTGATAGCAACACACAACGTTGTACAATGTGTTCATATCTTTCTGCATTTAGCGTTTTCTTAAGCTCAATAAGGACACCTCATCCCAAGCATGAAACACACACTCCTCACCGTAAAACCACCACTTTCATTAACGTACTGTTGCGTCCACACAGGTCACGTTCCCCATGCCTTCGTCAAACCCAAAGCCTTCCATCCGATTGTCACAAGGTACAGAGTGCTTCATCACTCCAAATCAGTCGTCTCCTGTCATCCACCGTCTAGTGAAGCTCCTTACACCACTTCAAGCGTCGCTCAGCACTAACTACCCAATGTGTGCCGTGTGAGGAGCTGCCCCACCATCGTACCCCACACTTTTTAACTCCCTGCGCGCGGGCGTTGTGCTGGCTGCATGCCGGTAGCACTTTGGAACACACGAATCATCCCTACCGCTGATTTCGGGCGAATTCTTGTAACTGCTCTCCGCAGTGCTCGACCGTCCGTGTCTGCAACTACATGAGATCTGTCTGGTCTTTGTTTAGGTGTGGTCCTTATCTTTACTTCACAATTATCTTAACAACAGTCGATGCGGGCAGCTGCAGGACTGAAGTGTCCCTGACGAATTGGTTCCTCAAGTGACGCCCAATGACTGATCCGCGTTCGAAGTAACTGAGTTCTCCGACCGATTCTGCTGTTACTGCTCCTGTACTGACAAACCAACACTCCCTACCTGCTTTAATACCAACGGTTCCGTCTCTCGTTACATCTAATGGTCAGTTCCGTATTCTGTTGGGGTTTCGCAATACTTTTGATCAGATAGTATAATGTTTTATGTTTATTCATAGAGCACATCATGCGTTGGCCGTGATTTGTTAGCTGTGTACCAGTGAATCAATGTTTACCAGTGAAATTCACAAGAATCGAAAGTCGATCAACAGATGCGTTGGCCAACGAAACAGCCGCGTTGTCACGCAATTACAGAGGACTGAATGGCAGGAAGATGAGATTTTCAGATCGGTAGCCCAGTGAATAGAGGTCAACATATGGCATACTGTGTGAAGAAACCGGATCGGTTATTCAAATAAGTAACATGAAAAGTAAAAGAGTAAAAGTCCGCCGGACGGAGTGGCCGAGCGGTTCTAGGCGCTACAGCCTGGAGCCGCGCGGCCGCTACTGTCGCAGGTCCGAATCCTGCCTCGGGCATGGATGTGGGTGATGTCCTTAGGTTAGTTAGGTTTAAGTAGTTCCAAGTTCTAGGGGACTGATGGCCTCAGCAGTTAAGTCCCATAGTGCTCAGAGCCATTTGAACCAATAAAAGTCCTACTAATGTTTGTGAGCTATCGATGAAACTAGTCTGAACGTAAAGTTTTACGTCAACGCAAAGAAAACAAAGAAATATGCAAACTGTTAACAAAAGTATGATCGTATGAGAAATTTGTAACAAAGAAATAACATCTGGCGTAACGCGCTGCTGTATGTTAGTACTGGGACCGTTTCTGGTAATCTAGAATATTGATGAACTGGAAGACCATAATAATAATTATCTAAAAGTTGCATAAATAAGCAGGCAGGTCTTCGTAAAAGTATTAAATGGTGCCCAGGTTAACAACTTGATAAAATGGTTCACATTGGAACGGCCGGATGTCAGTGACCAACGGGCACAATATTTCGGCAAGAGACCACTTTGCCATCATCATGTGCAGACGTTCATCAGCGGTGAGTGATGTGTGTTCAAAGACTCGGAGGTCTTTAGGTTCAAGCAACATTATTGCTCCACACATCATTATGCCTGGGCCGCCAAAACGGTCATATTCGGCAGTGCTGGAAGCATCCCCATAAGACAAGAGATGGAAACACGTAATACAATCAGGAAAACTGTAGAACATGATTGTTTTGGGGGTCAAGATGTTACGCCGCGTGTAGGCATAATATTGCATGGGCGTACTCACCTCCAAATCTTTGAACACGCTAGACTCGCCGTTCAGTGTTACTGTGACGCTGTACTCCTTTCCCACGTGCGTGTTTTCACGGGTGCATTCGGCCCGGACTTCATTTTTGTAGATGACAATGCACGACCATATCTAACTGTACAGGTGAAGCAGCTCTTCGAACGAGGGGAGACTCGGCGAATGGATTCGCCTGCCCGTTACCCTGTAATAAATCCCATCGAGCACATGTGGAGAGACGTATTGCAGCACGTCCACACGCACCAACGATGTATCCAGCAGTTGTGAACCACGCGGCTGGAAGGATGGAACGCCCTACCACAAGAGCTCCATGCCAACCCTAAGACCAGCATGAGAACACATGGCAGAGCATGCACTGTTTTCCTTGATGATCACACACCCTATGTCAATGTCTCATCTTTTGTAATGTCCAGGGGACCGCCATGAATCTCTGTGACTCTAGTATAATTATTGCCCCGAATAAAAGTGTCATTTTTGTTCTCTCATTGAGTACTTTCAGTTGCCTTCTCTACTATACTGCAGCCGTCCTTTCTACAGGGTGGCGCACGAAATGTGTTACCATTTTGTTTTTGAATATAAACTTTGTCAATACAATCTGAAAGGAACATATACTACAATGAAGAGCCGTCCATGGAGATTTGTTCTAACTCAGCACATGCTCAATATGTCCACCATTTCGTTTCCTAACTTCCTTCAAACGGACACTGAAGTTAGTGATTACCCTACGGCACATGTCTTCCGTAATTTCACTGCAAGCTTGAAGAATAAGTCTTCTGAGCTCCATTAAATCACATGGACGTTTTGGGAAAATTTTTTCCTTTAGGTACCCCCAAAGGAAAAAGTCCCATGGACTGAGGTCTGGTCTATTGGGGGGCCAAATTTGTCCGTCATTGAAGCGACCTGGAAACCTGAGTGAAATGATCCGCATGTCGAAATGCTCGTGTAAAAACTCCAACACAGTGTTTGCAGTATGTGGCCTTGCTCCATCTTGCATGAACCACTGCGTGTTGAAGGGCACGGCAGTAGCAAGAAGCTGTGGAATGAAGCTGTTGCGAAGCATGCTCAAATAACGCTTGCTGTTCACAGTTTCTTCAAAGAAAAAGGGTCCAATAAGTCCGTGACTTGAAATTGCTGCCCTTGGAGCATAATGTTGTCGTTCATGAAGCACTTGTGGGTTTTCAGTGACCCAAAATCGTACATTTTGTTTGTTAGCCACACTGTCTAAATGAAAATGCGCCTCGTCTGAAAACCAAACGTCGTTGAGAGTTTCTTCCCTATCCTCTGCCCACTCAGCAAACAGTAGTCTCTCTTGCTTGTGTTCTTCAGTGAGCTTCTGTGCACAGGTCATCTTGTATGGGTACATATGGAGGTCACTTTTAAGAATGCGTTGAACGGAGCGTCTGGATATTCCCAGTTGCACTGCTGCCTTTCTACACGATTTCCCGGGACTTCTCTGTACAGCAGCTCGTACCGCTTCAATTCTCCGGCGAACAAAGAGGCTTAGGCCGAGGTCGCTTCGCTTCCAATACTGTTCCTTCCTGTACAAATTTATCGTACAACCTGTGGATGGTCTTCTTGCAAGTGACCCATCGTGTGTTAAACTGTTGTCGAAAACAACTCTGATTCACAAGCAAGGCTTTTCGTTTCATGAAAAAGTAACACAATTGCCGATCGTTGCTGTGTCGTCAGTCTTCCATTGTCAGCCATTGCTGCTTACTGTCTCCTAGCGGCAGTATCGTGAATGACATGTCATTTGTTTTTCCAAGCTCTGCTGGTATTGCTGTAGAGATCCCAGCAGGATATCGAATGTGCGTCATAAATTGTGAAACAAACAATTGGTAACACATTTCGTGAGCCACCCTGTATGTGTGGTCCAAGTTTCATCGATCAGTGTTACGTGGCACCGGAACATTATGAGAAAGTTACTTTCGTCCTTAAGTTTTGCATACTAGTGTATATGTGTAACTTCTTACATGGAATATCCTCTAGTGTATGATCATAGATATCGATTTCTGTTACCTGTAGTCATTTTGAGTTATTTGGAATTGCATATTATAGGGTTTTTCAAGATTAATTTGTTGGCTATGAACCAGATGTAGGCCAGTCCCCTTCGTTGTGTCTGGTATGTATTTCATGTCGGAAGCAGAGGATAACATAGCGGCTCGTCGGCAGTGTTGGTTCTCGAGGAACGAAACGTGGAATTATTGAACGTCAATTTTATTTACCTTTATCAAGGTCATGGCTGATTTCTTTCTTAATTCATAGTAAAATATGACTGTGCGCCTGCTTTCTCAATTTCATGAGTCACGCTACCTGCCCCTTACGAGCAGCGACCGCAAGGGGGAACAGAATTGGTATTTTAAGTAGATTGCGTTTTGCGTGACGTACCTTCCGTGATGCGGTTTCCTGGCCCAGTACATGCTTTATGCCTCAGAGGAACTAGACTAAGGGTGGCTACTGGAAGACAGAAACCAGCACAGCTCTCTACAACAGCCGCCTCGCCTAAAATTTCCAAGTTTCAAAAGAGCAGCCCAGCGGCTTCCCCTACCTCTAGATTGAGACTAACTGTTGTATTTGCGCGTAAATGATTTCATCAAATTTACAAAAGCAGGAAAAACTGGTTCCGTAAAATTATGTGAAATCAGTTGATAAGCATCTTGTTTCTAATTGTTTTATGTATTCTTGGTACAATAGTTAATAGCGGATTCTAAGGATTTTTCGTGAAGATCGTGGTTTCTTGTGGTTCTGTGCCTCGAACAGCTTTAGATATTCAGAGTTATTTCACGTTACGGGTTTTGTTTATTGAACGCTTTAGTGCCTACAGTTGGCAGCCTCTTCAGTATAACTCGTACTGAACTCTACTTCCATGTCTGTATTCTTAAATTCACTTTTAAAGCAGTTGCTACTCGAAGAGCAGTTAGTATAAACAGAAATGAAATAACATTTCCATTCTGAAACGAATGTAAGTCATTTAGTTTATTTTCATGCACACGGAGATGATCACGCGAACTCATACTGCCTGTCGTCCATAAAACAAGCGCATTGTTCTCTTTTAATGTTATTTTCGAGCCTATATGTCAGTATTTAGGTATAGGCTGTGTTCCTGATGAGGGATGAAGTATCAGTGAAGTTCATTAGGCAAATTGCTCATCCAAACAACATTACAGTATTCGTATTCAGCGTAATTACACTCAACTATGTTAGAGATTGTTTCGCGGGCACCAGCTTCAGTTTTCTCACGCAGTAGTGTGCTTCAAACCACCATCGCAGAGGCTTTTCCTTTTAATGCCTCTCCCACTGGTCGATGTAAATTTTCCTTTTTCCTTCTTGCTTCAGGGCCGCCCGTGTGGCCGAGCGGTTCTAGGCGCTTCAGTCTGGAACCGCGTGACCGCTACGTCGCAGGTTCGAATCCTGCCTCGGGCATGGATGTGTTTGATGTCCTTAGGTTAGTTAGGTTTAAGTAGTTCTACGTTCTAGGGGACTGATGACCTCAGATGTGAAGTCCCATAGTGCTCAGAGCCATTTGAACCATTTTTTGCTTGCTTCAGTGTCTAAAGTTACTAAGTGTCAACTAACATAGTTGATTGGAATTACGCTGACGACGAATACTGTAATGTTGTTTCGATCAGCAATTTGCCTAATGAAATACACTGAAACTGTATCCCTAGTCAGCCATGTTAGCGGTGTGCAGGTTTCTTTCGGTGGACAGAGTGGTAAATACGCGACTGATGCCATGGAAACTATTACCGCTGTCGTAAGAGAATATCTAAACAGCGTAATTCCACCGGAAACCCAACATCAGACATAAGGTGCCATAGACTATTCATCAAAAGTGCGTTTCACTTTTAGAGCCATTAAAGAAATAGTAATACGTTTAGCACCATTTCCAAACAACTAGGACTCCCCGCGGCTGTTTATTTGTATGGTAATAAAACCGCAAATTTTTTCGAAGGAACACAACAGTGCACAACATATTATCTTACAGAAGATAAAGAAATGACAATGTGTTCACATAGGAAGATGTTCAATAATTTCGTTAACATACAAAGGGGGTAAACAAAGAGAAGCAGGACAGTAACCTATTCACAAAGTTGTGAAGGAAATCAGGAAGAAATTTGGAAAAAAGAATTTAAGTTTAAGGAGAAGAAATAAAAACTTTAAGGCTTGCCAGTGTCGTTTTAATATTGCCAGAGGTAACAAATTACTTACAAGAGCATTGTCTTGAAAAGAGATTATAAACTGGACAACAATAAAAAGAAAACAAGGGTAACAGAATGCAGTCGAATAACATCAGCCAGTGATCAGGCAAGTATAATAGGAAACGTGATTAGATAAATTTTGTTACTCTGGCAGTATCATTACTGATGCTGATCTTAACAGAGAGGGTATAAAACGCAGGGTGGCAACAGCGAGAAAAAAGTTATTCTAAAAGAAGTTTGTTGACATCGAGTATAAATATAAATAATAGAAGTCTTCTGAAGGTAAGAGGGCATGCTGAAAATTAAGGCCTCTGAATTTTTAATGAGAAAACTCTTAAGGCTTTTTTAAATAAAACAAACGTTATTAACTTTCTGCATCTTTATTATTCACGTGTACATATTTATTTCTCACGTAGTCAACATGACGATGAACACATTTTTTCCAACAAGGGACTGGTTTGTTATGGCCACCGTAAAATGTTTCAATCTCATGAGTGAGCCACAACTTTACCTATGCTTACACCGCTTCATCGATCGCAACGAAGTGAAGTCCACGGAGGTGTTCTTTACGTTTTGGAAACAGATGAAAATCGGATAGGGCCATGACAGGAGTTTATGAAGGTTGATCGATGACAGTTGAAGATGTCGCAGCGTTTGTGTGTGGTCTGTCATGCTAAAGGAGAGGGTATTCCATTTGTGGACGAATTCTCAGAATTCGGAAATCTATTATGCAAGCTCCTTCTCAGACACCGACATAGTTACGTTAACAACGCCATATTACGCGCTACAATTAGAAACCTTCTAGCGGCAGAGGGATTGCATCTTGAGTCAGCGAAGCGGGGAAGTTGATCGAGCAGTAAGCATAACATGTAATATCTCAACTGATACTGAGAACAGAATACAAAATACGGAGGTATTACTTCTCAGTAAGCCCCCGAATTTGTCTGGAGTATATCCTTGTACGGAACTGAAAGGTGGACGTTAAACTGTTCAGATAAGAGGTTTTGAAATGAGGCATTCCAGGATAATGTTAAAGAAAGATGGGTGTTTCACATAATGAATGAATGAATAAATAAATAAATAAATACTTAATCAAACTGGAAAGAAAATAAAATTTATGACGCAACCTGAGTAAAAGAGGAGTCCAGTTGATAGGATACTTGTCGAGGCATCAAGGAAACGATAATTTGGTGATGGAGGGCAGTAAGGCTTAAAATTTTTAAGGGGTGAAGACCTGAATACAGTAAGGAGGTTCAAATGGATGTAGGTTGGAGATGCTATTCAGATGTAAAAAGGCTTGCACGGATTAGAATAGCGTGGAGAGCTGGATCAAACCAGTTGTAGGACTGAAGACCAAAACAACAGCAAATTGTATAACACTGAATTTCGGACTGTTAGTTACATACTGCACATACCACGTTTATGACCAACATAATGCTGTGAAAAGTGTCAGTGCAGCTAGAGGCGCTCAGATTTCCTTAAATATATATTTATCATTCCTACATGCCACCCGTTTACAGGTTTGTAGAAGAGCTCGCTCTGTTTTGAGGTTTCGTGACAGATTAGGACTGTATGCCGGACGGGTATTCGAACCTGAACCCTTGACATACGCCGGCAATGCTATAAGCGGGTGAGCTACCTACTTACAACTCAGGGCGCATCCTCAAAGTTAAAGTGTACAGTGTCTCTATCCTACCTCGCAGTTTTCACAGGAATTCTCCTAACGTACCTTGCTAGATTAACATTTCTTACGTTAGAGGAATTATACACAGGAGATATGCTTCATTCTGGAAATCCCGCTGGCTTGCTTCCAACTGCGCATTTCCAGTAAGGTGTACAGGAAAGCTTCTGTGAAGTATGGAGAGAAACTGATGTGCTGAAGAACTGAAGATGTAGGCTAACAGGTAATTCCCGTTTTCCAAGATTTTCGAAAGGCGCTCTACGCTGTACCACATCGACGACTGATAATCGGCGTACGATTTTGTGGACTATCTTTACAAATATGGCATTTGCTGAAACATTTTGAGGTTGCAAACCCTAAGTTATAATGAGCGACAATCCTCAACAGTGACGTAAGTAAACCGTGTATGTCCCAATGTAGCGTAACAAGGCAGCTATTATTCTCAATGTGCATAAAAGATTTATCATATGGAGTCAGCAGCGCCATCAAATTGTATTTTAAGGACGATTTTGTCCACAGGAAAGTATCATCGATAGAGGATTGTAAGGAAATGTTGGACGAATTAGACGTTATTTGCACTTTGCGTACTCAATGGAACAACGAAATGCAAAGCTAATGTCAATAAAAAACTAAAAGAACACAGTAGCACTAGATTTACAAGGTGGGGATATTTGGAAAAAAAAAGGGTTCCAATTAAGTCTTACACTGCAGAGAAGCGTGCGGAGAAAATTTCTAGATGTCTGCATTGACACTGCAGTTAAAATGGAAAATTTCTGAAGTGCGGATAAAGAGAATTAAAAATAACGTTATGAGCGGAATGACAGTCTCGTATCGTTCGGCAGTAAGCTATCTATCTCAATGATGACTGGAAGCAGCTTTATTTCCTTCTACTCTTCAGTATTTGATCTACCTTGCCTGGAATTTTGTTTAGCGTATGACATACGTGGGAGTAATTAGCAAGCAGGAAGGTCAAAATATATCGTCTTGTCAACATGTAAGAAATTACAGAGTAAGCTGAAGAGGGATGAGTGAAGAGAGATCCATTCAGGCAACCGCCAGGATTCATTTAGGAAAACTGTGAATAGTCGGGAGGACAGTTGATTCAACTTCTTATAATCCACCGACGGAAGAAAAAAATCGTTGCACGTAGGAGTTGTGCGACATAAACTAAAGTTGGTAGGTGTGTTTCTATACCGGGCAGGGTAGCCGAGAGAGCTAACGCGCTGCTTCCTGGACTCGGGTAGGCGCTCCGGCCCCGGATCGAATCCGCCTGGCGGATTAACGACGAGGGCCAGTGTGCCGGCCAGCCTGGATGTGGTTTTCAGGCGGTTTTCCACATCCCGCTAGATGAATACAGGGCTGGTCCCCACGTTCCGCCTCAGTTGCACGCGTCGCAGACATTTGCAACGCGTTCGCACTATTTCACGATTTACACTAGACGCAGACAGCTGGGGTACACTGATTCCGTCCTGTGGGGTACGGGATGGCGGCAGGTTCAAATGGTTCTGAGCACTATGGGACTTAACATCTGTGGTCGTCAGTCCCCTAGAACTTAGAACTACTTAAACCTAACTAACGTAAGGACATCACACACATCCATGCCCGAGGCAGGATTCGAACCTGCGACCGTAGCAGTCCCGCGGTTCCGGGCTGAGCGCCTAGAACCGCTAGACCACCGCGGCCGGCGTGGCGGCAGGAAGGGCATCCAGCCATCCCTAACACTAACATTGCCAGATCCGTTGTAACCACACCGACCCTGCGATCGCTGCGGGACTATGGCGTAAGCAAAAGAAAGAAAGAAGAAAGTGTGTTTCTATACCTGAAAGAAGAAGTCTATTCAAACTTCGCACCAGTCGCATAAGAGTGACGCTAGTAGCGCCCCTATGAAGATGCAAATCAGGTTTGCTTTAAATACACGCTGTAACGGCCGTGAATGTTAATTACCTTTGAGATTGGAGATGGTGAGTCGATGTTGGTCTAAATGTCTTTAAGGCGACAAAGACGCTACTTTCAACATCTCATTGAGTTCAAGTGAAGTCGTGCAATAGGGCTACGAGATGCTGGATGTTCCTTCTTCGTTACTGCAGAAAGACTTGGCAGGAATGTAGGCTCTGTACTTGATTGCTGGCAGCAGTGGTCATGACAATATACAGTCGCAAGACGGCCGTGCTGTAGACGGTCACGTGGCACTACTGAGATTGAAGATCATTGTGTTCGGCGTATGGCTCTGTCGCATCGTTCTGCATCTGCAGCAGCAATTTGAGCAGTAGTTGGCATCACATTGGCACAAAAAACTGTTACACATCGGTTACTTTAAGGATAGCTCCGAGTCAGATGCCCCGTGGGGTGCATCCCACTGACCCCAGACCACCGCCATTTGTGACTTCAGTTGTATCAAGCGAGAGCTCATCGGAGGCCATGGCTGAAGTCTGTTGTAGTTTCTGATGATGCCTCGGTGCCAGTGATGTCCGTTGATGTTTAGGTGATGGTTAGGAGAAGGGCAGCTGAGGTCCTGCAACCAACCTGACTGCATGATAGACACTCTGGGCCTATACCTGTAGTTATGGTCTGGGGTTCGATTTCGTATGACAGAAAGAGCACTCATGCTTATCCCACGCAACGTGACTCCCAGTTTGTACGTCAATTTGCTGATTCGACCTGTTGTGCTGCCATTCATGACTAGCATTCCAGACAGTGTTTTCCAACAGGATAACGCTTGCTCACATACCGCTGTTGTAGCACAACATGCTCTACAAAGTGTCCACATGTTGCCTTGGCCTGTACAACACAATGCCAGCACGTTTGCGTGCCTGAATTAAACATTCTGGCGCTTACATTGGTTATTAATGTCCCACCATTTCGCATTTGCAGTGGCTTACCTCGCGCTTACATTAACCTGTGATATTGCAGCGTTAATCACTTTATATGTTACGCAGCCAAATTTATTCCCAAAAACTCAGTACTGTAAATTAACTATTTTTGGTGTTGTGATCCTTTTTCCGTCAGTGTAGATCGTTCTCTTCTTCGTGTAGCTAGTTAACTCTGTGCTGTCAGCGGATACAGAGTAAGCTTACGTTTGACGACGTTGAGGCTATGTTGACGGATAGCACCACCTCTAGCTACGAGGAAGTGCACGCAGAGTGGGAGTTCCGAGTACAATAGGCGGATGCGATTACTAAAAGCGGTATTTTCCGCGGCACTATGTTCTCTCATGCGTTTAAACGCATGTCGCCTTATTTATCTTAATTCCCTCCTCAAGCGACAGTGGGATCAACGAACGTACGCGCGTTCTAGTAACTAGTGAGGCGGGGATTATTTTTACCACACTGGGGAGATATTCAGCGAGCGATGGAGGTGGCGCTGTGGTAACACACTGGAGAGGATGGCGAATCAAACCTGCGAGTGACGAGCCTGATCCAGGTTTCCGTGTTTCTTCCAAGTCGCTCAAGGCAAATGGCTTTGAGAGGCCCCTACCGATTTCCTCCCCTATAACTTCTTGTCCCCTGTTCCTAATGATATCGTCGTCGATCTTCAGAATGATTGGGAGGCGGGGGGAGGGACTCATTCCCAGATGACTATCCTGGTTTATATTTTCTATTGTTGTTGTTGTGGTCGTTGGTCCGAAGACCTTTGATGCAGGTCTCCACTCTGGTCTATCCTGTGCTAGACTCTTTATCTCTACATAGCTAATGAAACCCACAACTATTTGTTGTTTACTGTATTCCTGTCTTGGTCTCCCTGTACGACGTTAAATCACCGCACCACCCCGTACAAACAAAAAAAAAAACACACACACACACACACACACACACACACACACACACACACACACAATCTCCTATTACGAAATTGACTATTCTTGGATACCTCAGAATATGTCAACAAATTTCTCTTGTTCAGAAACGCTTTTCTTGCTTTGCCAGTCTGCATTTTATATTCTCTCTACTTGGCCCATCAGTTATTTTGTTGCCTAAATAGCCAAAGTCGTCTACATTTTAGTGTTCAAATGTGTGTGAATTCCTTAGGGACCAAACTGCTGAGGTCATCAGCTCCTAGACTTACACACTACTTAAACTAAGAAGAGCACACTCACATATGCCCGAGGGTGGGCAGGTGGGAGGGGCCGCGCAATCCGTGACACAGCGCCTCTAACCGCTCGGTCACTCCACACGGCTCTACATTTTGGTGTGTATTTTCGTGATCTATTCTATCAGCATCATCTTGTAGCGTAGGATTTGAGTGGAGTGGGGATTCATGCAAAAACACTATTATAAACAAAAGGTTTCTTGAGGCTCGAATAAACGAATATGGGTTGAACAACAAAAAATCTTTGTGAAATATTGACAATTAATGCAAAACAATTCAGTCTTGCGCCCACACGAGGAAGAAAAACGAAGACGTAACACTTCATAATATACAACCTTTGGACTTGAATCGTTAGAAAAACAATAACTTATTGTACCACAAAATATTCATTTTTTAAATGATTTCTTGAAGCTTCAGCTACCATTCTCTTTATTTCCTGTACGACTGTACAATTCTTCCACAGAACATCCCGCCGTCCCAACGGCCAAGGCTGCGCGAGGTTAGGAAACTTCTGGGGCAAAAAGGAAGTGGTTAGGTCTGTGGCCCAGCATGCGACAGCTATCCGCTTGACCACCCAGCAAGTTGGCAACGATAATACCTTTTTCAGCCGTAGACACACTAGTGTGAGTTGACGACCAGCTAACAAAAGTCCTCAGAATTGCCACCCCAGTCCCCATTCTGGAACGTCTTCTTGGGAAGTCCACTAGCTGCCGTATGGCCCATGCCCGCCTGTTGTCTATACATACGCTGCGCTTAGCGAAAAAAATGGCTCTGAGAACTATGGGACTTAACTTCTGAGGCCATCAGTCCCCTAGAACTTAGAACTACTTAAACCGAACTAACCTAAGTACATCACACACATCCATCCCCGAGGCAGGATTCGATCCTGCGACCGTAGCGGTTGCGCAGTTCCAGACTTTAGCGTCTAGAACCGCTCTACCACACCGGCCGGCTTGCGCTTAACGGTTCGTGACTTCGGGCAGTATCTAATAACGAGGCTCGGATTCGATCGCCGTTTCGGTCGTCCTGACTCAAGATGGTGTACTCAGTAATGAAACAAAGCATTAGGCTCTGCCAGAAATATCGACTCTTAAACAGTGTTTCTAATAGCGTATTGTAATACGACAGTATGCCATCTTTGGCAATTTATAACACTTAAAACACTTGATAATGGCAGTTCGAAGCCGAAATCACGATTGTGTAAGTGTAAATGTAACACTGGGAATAAACAACAGTCTAATGGCGGTACTGACTTTAAAAAAATGAAAAAAAATATCAGATTGGAAGATGTGAATAGCCTGAACAAATCTTTCGGGCCACAGCCGTACGATCTCTATGATATACATACACCAAAGTCGTGCGCACGGCAGGAGAGGTTATTGTGGAGACGGGGGACGATCAACGCGCGCTACAGTGGAAAACGCTCTAGCCTAGCGAGGCGGACGGCCGCTGCTGAAGCACATCGAGTCTAAAAATAGGGACGGCTCTCGGGGGCGCCCCGCTGCACCGAGCCTCTGCATGCAGGCCGGCTGCCTCGGCGATTCAAAACCACCGCTGATGCTCCGTTATCGTCAGGGAGCTGCAGTATCCTGTGCTGACTTGCTGCGTATGAAGGTCACGTACACCTAACTGACGACCCCCCCCCCCCCCCCCACACACACACAAACACAGTCTGCAGGCACAAATTTCCACGCTTAACCAGATTAAATATTAGTCATTCCCCTTGCATTATTCCTCAAGAGCCGAAATCAAAGAAGTTAGTGATGTTGCCCGCTAGAACTGAGCGAAGTCTACGTTCTAATTATTCCTTCCATTTGGCTCAGGTTCAAATGGCTCTGAGCACTATGGGACTTAACTTCTGAGGTCATCAGTCCCCTAGAACTTAGAACTACTTAAACCTAACTAACCTAAGGACATCACACACATCCATGCCCGAGGCAGGATTCGAACCTGCGACCGTAGCTGTCGCGCGATTCCAGACTGTAGCGCCTAGAACCGCTCGGCCACACCGGCCGGCGGCTCAGTTCGGTTATGCCAGCCCATTTCAAGAATGTTATTGTCCACAGATCATTGCCTCCCAGGTGCCACTTAGCGAGACGCTGCATTGTCATTCTGGTACAGTCATCGTCTCTGAAATGTTGTATTATGTACGCGATACGAGGTCTTATAAAAAAATTCCGGAGCTTTAACCACAAAATTTTTCTATTATTACCTTTTACTTATTGTGCATGGTCTTCTTAGAAATACTCTCCTCCACAATTGATACACCGCTCCCAATGCCGTTTCCACTTCCGGAAGCAGTCTTTGTACGCCTCTTGCTGGATCGCGCGAGGAGCCGTCTGTGAATTTTCTTTTATCTCGTCTGTCCTTGCAAATCTTCCTCCTTTCAACGGGTTTTTCGACTTTGAAAATAAAAAAGGTATTGATATTTGACCTCACCTGACGAGCTATTTCTTGAAGAACGTTTCACGAGCCATTGTGAAGACTGACCCTTGTTCTCAACATTACCCCGTAGACCCAAATCTCATTGCACACACCACATTGCTCGCAGCCGCGTAAAAGGCTGCACGTTTTCAGTGGGTCAAACGTCACAGAATATGCACAGCAGCTGACTGCAATCATGTAGCTTGGTCCGAAAACGTAAGATTTTGTGTCTTTTCGAATGATGCTCAGTGTCCAGTGCACCATGGCGCAATGGCAGCGTGTGGAGGGTGTAGTATTAGGCTGTTCCAGCTCGTCGGTTCCGTTGTGAGCCGCGGAGCGCTCCCTGCTCCAGGGAGCCGTGTCGCTCGCTGTGACCATTCAAGTGGGCCGGCACGTGACACGGCTGGCTGAGGCAGGCGGCAAGGCAAGCGTTTTGAGGTGCAAGTCGCGTCTTACAAGATCGACAAACCCATACTCTTAGCTGCTAAGACGTGGTGACATGCTGCACCAGGAAATACGATGTTCAGGAAATAAGAAACAACTGTTTTACAAGAAATTCCATACTAAATTTATTGGGCCTCTGTAGCTTGACATTTTCTTTTCATCACAAGATCGAGAATATCAGGCGTCAAAGTGTTCGCAGCGTTAATGCGGAGGGTGGGCTTCATTGTTGAATCCTTACTTTTTACTCTTTACTCTTTTCATTGATGAGAAAAGCTGCTCACAACAATACGTAGATCCAAACATGCACATGGTAAGAGCGGCCTCGTTGTGAAGCTTGGGAAATGTTTTTTGCTGTAATGAACGATACCACCGTGACAAATCCAACGTGTTGTAGTACCTCCCCTTCAACAAAGTTGAATTTTGCAAATCAATAATCTCCAATTGAAGTGGCGATGACAAGTCATCGGGGGAAACTGAAAAAGGAGTGTTGAACACCTTAAGTTCCATTTCCAAACTAGTGAGGTCTTGGAATCGTGTTTCAAACGACGTGATGAGCTGCTTTAACTTTGCTTGGTAATAGCCGAAAGTAGTACCTTCAGGTAGTTTTAAAGAAGCAAGACGATTGAAGAACGTTAAATGTCCATTACTCATCTGCCTCTCAAATAAACGTAACTTTTCCAAGAACGCTTTGATCTGGTCGTGCATATCAACTATTAGCTGCCCTTTGCCCTGCAATGACAGATTTGAATTATTCAGATGCATAGTTATGTCAGCTAGGAAAGCCAGGTCTGATATCCATTTTATATCTTTCAGGCAACGCATTTCGTCCCCTTTTATTTAGAGAAAAAGGGATATTTCCCCACGAATGGCAAAGAAAACATCAAGAACTTTTCCCCGACTCAGCCAACGAAGTCTACTGTGGTAAGGTATATGCCCATACTCCGCTTCCATATCTTTCAGGAATCCTTTGAACTGGCGTTGATTCATACCGTGACGCCGCACAAAATTCACACACTTCACGACATCTTTCATTACGCCACCTAGCTCTACTGTTTCAGCACACAGTACCTCTTGGAGAATAAAACAATGAAGAGTGAAAATGTCTTTAAAAAAGTGTTCAACTGTGTGTGAAATCTTATTGGACTTAGCTGTGAAGGTCATCAGTCCCTAAGCTTACACACTATTTTACGTAAATTATCCTAAGGACAAACACACAGTCCGCAGCTCGTGGTCGTGCGGTAGCGTTCTCGCTTCACACGCCCGGGTTCCCGGGTTCGATTCCCGGCGGGGTCAGGGATTTTCTCTGTCTCGTGATGACTGGGTGTTGTGTGATGTCCTTAGGTTAGTTAGGTTTAAGTAGTTCTAAGTTCTAGGGGACTGATGACCATAGATGTTAAGTCCCATAGTGCTCAGAGCCATTTGAACAAACACACACACACGCCCAAGGGAGGACTCTAACCTCCGTCGGGACCAGCCGCACAATCCATGACTAAAATTTCTTTCCCGAATTCGTCCCTGAGTTTATTTTTCAAACGAGAAGCAAAACGTTTGGTGACGCCCGATCATTTGTGGTGCACCGTCTGTCGCTAGAGAATGGAGCTTATCCCACGGCAAATTCATATTGTCCACTGATTCACGAACAGCTTCAAAAATGTCACGTCCTGTTGCGGTGTAATCGAGTGGTACTACATCCAAGAGTTCTTCAGTTACTTGCAGCTCCATGTCGACACCACGCACAAAGACTGCAACCTGAGCACAGACCGATATGTCGGTGCTTTCGTCAAGCGCTAGCGAAAACGCAACAAAGCTCTCCGCCTTTTTCCTGAGCTGTGTCTCTAAATCCGCTGCCATGTCCAGGGTTGGACGAGACATTGTTTGCTTCGACAGGCAAATCCCTTCAATTGGCTGCACCTACCTTGGAAACAAACATTCCGCAACTGCTACCATGCACGATTTTACGAGTGGTCCCACCGAAAACGGCTTGCCACTCGTCGCAATGTGAGCGACCCTGTAGCTTACTCGAATTGCAGATTCAGTAGTGTTTTCTCCGCTCTCATTCACATGAAAATTATAAACGCATTACAGAACACGAACTATGTTGCACGTTTTGATACCCTCCGTATTACGAAACCGTTTTTAAACTCACGTCTCCTGGTATGTCGTTCTTAAGCCTGGCTACCAGTTGTCTGTGTGCAACGCCTTCTACCTGATCGTAGTGCGCTGCGTGAAGACGTGTATAATGTCGTTGTCTAATGTACCTCTTCGCAGAATTAAATACTTTGTGACATACAAGACACTGCGGACGACCATCCCTCTCAGTGAATAGAAAGGTATCCTCCAATAGAGGTACAGGGCTCCCGCGGCTTGTCATAGCTGTCATTGGATTATTGGGTCAGTTGCGGCTGCATGCGGCCAGGGGGCAGTGAGTTAACTTTCCCCCTCCACGCGGGTTCCGAGCTGCCGCAGTGAGCGCTCCGGCTCCCTGGAGCTCGGTTGGAACAGCCTGAGTTCATACCAACGCTGGTTTTCCGATGTTT
Source organism: Schistocerca cancellata (assembly GCF_023864275.1). Classification (NCBI taxonomy): domain Eukaryota; kingdom Metazoa; phylum Arthropoda; class Insecta; order Orthoptera; family Acrididae; genus Schistocerca; species Schistocerca cancellata. Next base: position 288,151,795 of record NC_064627.1, read on the forward strand.
TCGGGATGTTTTTCGTACCACAGTCTGTGCGCACTCACCCTGGTTACTCTGGAGGTGAACATGGATGTTTATTCCACCATTCTTGGTGAACAAGGAATTTAGTTCATGGAAAATATGCTGTGGGCACTACTGTTTTCCAAGATGACAACAGCTGCGTTCACAAAACTACATGCGATCACAGAGGCACCATATCGCACTTCAACTGGCCCGCTAAATCAGTTGAGCTTATTCCCATGTCTGGGACAGCGCGTGAAACTTAGCAATCAGCACATCTGCAGTTTGGCAACTATACGGAATTCTAATCATGCATGCGTGTTTGCAGTTGATATGGCTTACCTGAAAAAAACCTGTGGAACCTCTTCCTAGCAGAGTGGAAAGCGATACCAAGCGGTGTTATACTGCATTTACTTCATGTCTCTCGGGGAGTGGAAGATGGGGATTAATTTTAGTCCCTGTGTGTTTATCCTCACCAACAAGGAAAGACGATCTTGACAGCCTACAGACGAGGAGGTCATTAGTGCTGGACCCAAGTTCGAGCTGGACAAAGATTGCTAGGATCTCTTTAAGGGCACTATTCTGGCACACTCTTTAAACTACCGGCTGGCTATAACTAAAGTGCAGTTACTCTGAGCATTGCGGGCTGTAATTATTATACGGCAGCGAAATTTGGTTGATGTTCTAACCCGTTAATGCGAAACCGATATACGCTGGAAAAAAAATTTAGTTCCAATTCCGACCACCAGGTGCAAATCTGGTATTGTGAATGCAAAAGAGACATAGAAATATTTTCATATGTAATGGATTAGAAGCAGGATGTGGACAGAGAAGGTGAAACAACAGAGAAAGGCACAAGGTTGATTTTATTGTTAACCGCCGTTTACACAGTTCTTTCGGTATGAATACAGAAGACGTTGGCGAGACGCTGTACAGCGTGAGATCTTCACCTGGTGGCCAAAATTGGAACAATTTTTTTCATCGTAAATCGGTTCCGCATCAACGCATGAGCATGTCTACCAAGTTTCGCTGCCATACGATAATTAAAGCCATACTGGACCTCAGTGAGTAGTTGCACTTTAATTATAACCACCCTGTATGTATGGAAACTATGGAAACCCTAAACAAGGTCAATAGACAGGCATTTGAACTCTTCGCGAGACCTGTGCCTTAACAAGTTTAATTTATATACTATTTGCGAGGAATGCTAGTGGAACCAAAGGCCTAGATTCAAAGTAAACAACTCGACGTACTCTGCTGTTGCCTTTCACTATCGACCACCAACTTCCCTATAAGAGTATCCTTAGTCCTAGTTAAATTAAAGCGTAGTTTAGCGTTAATAATGGTGTAATCAGTTAACTGAAAAGCGAATGGCCGGATACTCTGCGAATAATACTGACAGACCCAAAACATACAAGGGAGGTGGTTGCGCATATAGTAGCCGTGCGTTGCAGTTAGCGAAAAAGATTTCATTACCTCAGTTTATACTGGAGTTTATACTGAAGAAGCAAGCACAATAAAGAAGCAACTGTGTTTGTGACCAAAAAATATGATAAAAAATTAATTCTCATGGACTCTACAAGTGCTTTGGAGCAATTAGAGCATCGGAACTGGAAATCTTGTAAGAGCTGTCTCTATGACGTTGTGGAATTAGAAATGAAAGCCAACACGGAAAATAAAATCTTTCATCTAATGTGTCTAGATGGGTACTCCAGCATTCCGCACAAAGGCGAAGTATATGGACTTGCAAAAGCCGCATCAAAGAAGGCAATCCATTATTTATACAGCTTCCACTTTCTGACTCTCTCCGCGTTCCAAGCAAAGATGCATATCAGCAACTGGAATTACAGTGGCAAATACTGATACAGGGAAAGAGGTGCTCTTTCGCTTCAGTGCAGCACGGTAGTTCGACAAAACCGTGGTACAACCAGAAGAATCTTCCGAGGAGACATGTGACATCAATTATCTGATTAAGGTGGGGTCATACGTGTTTCTTCATAGGATCGGACCGACATACTCTCCTGCTTGCAACGAACATCCAAAAACGACGGTGATATTAACCACATCAGTTCGGGATGTTCTGAATACGGTACACACCACAATAAACTGTGGGAAAATCGTGCAAAAATGCGGATTCCCTTATCAGTAAATATTAAAACACTAATGAGTCCAAACACCTTCGAAAGTAACAGTTTACTAACACCTTATCTGCTAGAAGCGGATAGAAATCTCTGACGTATTAAGTACTGACATTTGTAAATTTATGTACACACATCAAAAAAGTTTTGCATCACCTCGGTTCCATGAGTTCCGGAACCTGTACAGAAAATTGGAATACAGATCAACATAAACATAATTTCCTCCCTTTTTATTGCTCATGAAAACCACACACTGCATTTTGTACCACCATACAGCGAGACCTTCAGAGGTGGTGGTCCAGATTGCTGTACACACCGGTACCTCTAATACCCAGCAGCACGTCCTCTTGCACTGATGCGTGCCTATATTCGTCGTGGCATACAATCCACAAGTTCATCAAGGCACTGTTGGTCCAGATTGTCCCACTCCTCAACGGCGATTCGGCATAGAGCCCTCTGAGTGGTTGGTGGGTCACGCCGTCCATAAAGAGCCCTTTTCAATCTATACCAGGCATGTTCGAACGGTTAATGTCTGGAGAACACGCTGGCCACTCTAGTCAAGCGATGTCGTTATCCTGAAGGAAGTCGTTCACAAGATGTACACGATGGGGGCGCGAATTGTCGTCCATGAAGCATATGACTTGCCAGTATGCTGCCGATATTGTTGCACTATCGGTCGGAGGATGGCATTCACGTATCGTACAGCCGTTACAGCGGCTTCCATGACTACCAGCGGCGTACGCCGGCCCCACATAATGCTACCCCAAAACAGCAGGGAACCTCCACCTTGCTGCACTCGCTGGACAGTGTACGTAAGGCGTTCAGCCTGACTGGGTTGCCTCCAAACACGTCTCCGACGATTGTATGCTTGAAGGCATATGCGACACTCATCGGTGAAGAGAACGTGATACCAATCCCAAGCGGTCCATTCGGCATGTTGTTGGACCATCTGTACCATGCGGCATGGTGTCGTAGCTGCAAAGGAGGACCTCGCCATGGACGTCGGGAGTCAAATTGCGCATCATGGAGGCTATTACGCACAGTTTGAGTCGTAACACGACGTCCTGTGGCTGCACAAAAGCATTATTGAACATGGTGGCGTTGCTGTCACGGTTCCTTCGAGCCATAATCTGTGGCTAGCTGTCATCCACTGCAATAGTAGCGCTTGGGCGGCCTGAGCGAGGAATGTCATCGACAGTTCCTGTCTCTGTTTCTCCTCCTTGTCCGATTGACATCGCTTTAGTTCACTCCGAGACGCCTGAATATTTCCCTTGCTGAGAGACCTTTCTGGCACAAAGTAACAATGCGGACGCGATTGGACCGCGGTATTGACCGTCTAGGCATGGTTGAACTACAGACAACACGAGCCGTGTACCTCCTTCCAGGTGGAATGACTGGAACTGATCGGCTGTCGGACCCCCTCAGTCTAATAGGCGCTGCTCATGCATGGTTGTTTACGTCTTTGGGCTGGTGACATTTCTGAACAGTAACAGGCACTATGTCTGTGATACAATATCCACAGTCAACGACTATCTTCAGGAGTTCTGGGAATCGGGGTGATGCAACACTTTTTTTGATGTGTGTATGTGTAAAGCAGCGATATACTTTAGATTTATCTACATTCACTAACCTAAATAAATAGTTGTAATATTTGTATTGCTTCGAGAAAAAATCCAATCTAATTACACGAACAAAAAAGAGCTGTGTTTTGACAATACGATGTACCACGTACAGGTGTCGGACCGTTTGTTCCACTGAAACTGCGTGCCGTGGTTCGTGCTAGCGTCACTGAAGCCTGCTGATTTCGAGCAACGTTAGGAAAAGATAAAACCAGGCGGTCACCGTTCCGCTACTGACGAAAGGAAATGGTGCTGGAGGCGTTGTACCCTCTTCAGAAACGAAATCGCTCCGTAATTCCAGTCGTCTGCACGTGGTGCTCTGGACGTCCCGAGACATGTCCTATCATCCTATGTACAAAACCGTCCACTAACTGGTCCCAGATTTTGATGCAAAGTATGTCGATAATTTCATTTCTATTGCTTCTTTCTTCTTCCTTTGGTTTACTCTCAGTCCACATTCACTGCCCATTACACATTTCACTCCATTCAACAGGTCCTGTAATTCGTTCTCAGTTTCCATGAGGAAAGTACATTAGCGACTCTTTTCATTAATATTCTCTCGCCCACAATTTTGATCCCACTCCTAAACCTACTATTTCCATCGTTGTTTCTCGATATAAAAGTTGAATTGTGGGGAGGAAGACTGTATACTTGCTGCACACCATTTTTAGTCCTAGCATTTTTTCTTTCTTTGCCATTCTTAATTATTCTTAATTTTTTTGTTTTTGTACGTACTGCATATTACACTACATTACCTATAGTTTATGCTTATTTTTATGGGAATTGTGCATCATTTTAAGCTGTCTAGTCCTTTTTGTAGTGCAACAAATCCTAAGCAGCCTTAATGTTTAAGTTTTGCTCCCATTATTAAGTGTAAAGTCAGAACTGCCTCTGACACCTTTATCTTTACCTTTCCTAAAGTCAAATTGATCGTTACCTCACAGATCCTCAATTTTCTTTTCAATCTTCCTTGCCGCGCGGGATTAGCCGAGCGGTCTAAAGCGATGCAGTCATGGACTGTGCGGCTGGTCCCGGCGGAGGTTCGAGTCCTCCCTCGGGCATGGGTGTGTGTGTTTGTTCTCAGGATAATTTAGGTTAAGTAGTGTGTAAGCTTAGGGACTGATGACCTTAGCTGTTAAGTCCCATAAGATTTCACACACATTTGAACACTTTTGAACAATCTTCCTTATGTTATTATTGTCAGCAATTCTGATGCATGAGCTGTTAAGCTGATTGTGCCTATGCCCTTGCCTTTAGTATCTTAGACACTGTAAATGATATTTTTCGGAAAATCTAATGGTGTGTCTCAAGCCCAATACATTCTACATGTCAACTTGGTTGCGACTTCTGGCATCGATTTCAGGTAGTCCGCAAGTCTTCGACAGCTCTTACAAATACTCTCTCTAATACGCTTCCAAATCGACGCTCATTTGTTGTTCTATCACGTCAGTGGTCAGTTACTTCCCCTCATAGAAGTCCTCAGTACACTCTTTCCATCTATTTCTCTTCAGCATTTGACAACGGTTTTTCCTTAGCATTTTTAATGTCGACGCTCTTGCTTTTAATTACTCGTAAAGTTCTTTGAATTTTTCTGTATGCTGAATCTGTCCTTCCGACAATCTATTCTTTTTCAATTTCTTCACATTTTTCCCGCAGACATTTCGCTCTAACTTTCCTACACTTCCTATTGATTTCATTCCTAGGTGATTTATGTTGGCGTTTTCCTTCCTTTACCTGGGTATTTCTCCTCCCTATTGCTCAAGAACAGACGTATTTATTTCGTCACTGGAGGCTTCTTCGTAGTGCCCTTCCTTGTAACTTAGTAAGGATAACATTTATCCAAATGAACTTTGTTACAGATCTTTCGAAAGAAGATATATTTTAGTGTCATTTGAAACGGAAAACATGTTACAATTAACAAATATTAGTGCAGCTGCTTGTTATAAGCTGTGCAGTAGCCATATAATTAACAGCTCGCAGGAATTCCTTTTGCTACTATCATAGCGTTTTATGTTCGGGAAGGCTTTTCACTAAGTTTTAATACACCAAACATGGAATGTGTTTATATTCTTGTTGAAGCACAGCGCTTTTTAACAAATAGCTAAGGCACCCAACTGATGCTGTAGTTCTTCCCAAGTATATTATAAAGGTTTAGGTTGAATATCTGATCAGGCGCAGGCCAGAAAAACCACCTGATTTTCTTCAAACCACGATCAGTGATATGTGCTTTGTAGATATCAGCATGGATACAACCGAGCGACAGTAGTAAATGCACTACACTTTTGAGAAAACCGGTTCAAAAACCATATTTAGGTTTTCCACTGATTCCCTAAATCAGTAAAGGCCAATACTAGGGTGGTGTAGCGTCTGTGTGAGTGGGAAGGGGGTTGACTTGGAGACAAGACAGAAGGAGCTATTTGCTAGACAATTTTCGTGGCAGACAGCACCATCACTGTAGGTCTGGACAAACAGTATGTTGGAGATAATGGCACAGAGGAAGTGACATACGAGAGACTTAATGACTTACACCACACGAAGGTTTGCTGATGTCGGAAAACTGAACATTACTAAAGAATGCTTTTAGAAAGTACCACTTTGGCAATTGCATGTTTACTTCAGCATGGCGAAGAAGGGCATTACATAACATGAGCAAAGGGCTACCAAATAATTTCACTGGTGACACAATGAATCGCATCTCTGCAGAGATAAAGACCATTCAGAAAAAAAATTGCATACCAGTAGGGCAGAGTTCCTCTTAATATCAGACCCTTTGAAGCTAGCTGACACGTATTTCGATGCTAGCTCTCAGTTTAGATCTACCACTTACAAGGTGTCCAGCGAAGGTGTAACTGATTTCAAAATTAAATATCTCGAAAACTAAAATCGATAGGCGAGTGCGAAAAACTATGTTTATTGTAAAATCTGTAAGGATTTTAGACAGAAGTTTCGAAATAGTTTGAAAAACTGCTAATAGTTGGCGCTGTAATCACAGTAGGGAGGAGTGTAACTTGTAAGGAGTTAGCGTACAGAAGGACAGGTTAAAATCATGTATTCCATTTAACAACGAGTTTCCTGGTACTGGAATACCACAGGTTAGAACACAGTCCTACGACTACAAGTCACAGTTTTCAAACACGATTTAGTGTTCCAAAAGGACCCGACGCGAAAACCTTTCGCAAGTTTTTTACCAAATTCCAACGGACAGGCAGCGTGGTTGATGATCCAGACGAAATGTTGGCCCCAGGCAATCAGTAGTTCAAAAATGGCTCTGAGCACTATGGGACCTAACTTCTAAGGTCATCAGTCCCCTAGAACTTATAACTACTTAAACATAACCAACCTAAGGACATTACATACATCCATGCCTGAGGCAGGATTCGAACCTGCGACCATAGCGGTCGCGCGGTTCCAGACTGTAGCGCCTAGAACCGCTCGGCCACCCCGGCCGGCCAATCAGTAGTTATCCCTGAAAATGTCGCCACGCTTTCTGAAATCATTCAGAAAAATTCAAGGAAATCCATCGAAGAATTGCAACAGAGACTGGTTCGAAGCGTTCCAGCACGCAGAAAATACTATGACAGAGTGTACATGTGTTTCCATTCGGAATCCAAAGCCACCAGGCTATACCTACACGTGCTGTGCGATGAAGGGCTGACATTGCGAACCACATTCTCACATTGGCTGCATCTGGTTCACAGACGAAGCTCATTTCCACCTACGGTGACCAACATTCGGTCATGATTTTAAGGCAGGTGACCATGATCTGACAATGACTTTAAGGGAGATTCAGTCGCAATAAATTTCAAATGCACAGCTACGTTGTATTTTCTTCGAATGGGTGACAACGGAGATTTCAGTGCTGGCCCATTCGAAGCGTTCCGAAATGTTATATTGTGAGAGACGATTGAGAAAATAATGTAACTAGTGCGATTAAACATAAACGTCTCTATAATCCGCTTTAGGAAGTCCTTGTTACTTCCGTGTGTTATTTATACCACAGCTGCTGATAAGTACTAGGCTAGCGCATCCGTGGGTTGCTCTTCTCTGCATTCCATTGAGCCGAACCGCCTTCTTTACGTAGAAGCATGAATGGAAAAAATACTATATGTCGACAATGGTATCGATTATTGTACTAAGATTTTTTTAGATCTGTCGGTAAAGGAATTTGAACAATCGATAGTAATTTGTGGGATTAGTGTCTATAACAGTGATCACTGACGAAATATACGAGACAAACAGTAAGGGAGTCGGGAGGATTTAAAAAGATTCTATAATACAGGAGATCCTGGCAAATGTGGGAGAGTTGGTCACTGTGCTTCCACAGGAATGGATTCATGAACAAAAATCTGGCGATTTCGGAGTTACAAAAAATCCCCATTTGTATGAAACGAAACCATGGTACATTCCCAAAGCTACTGTTTGGGCTGCGTTATGTAGCAGAGGTATTACTGCCCCTTTTCTCATGCGAGAAACGATCACTAGTAAACACCACGTTGCAGGTTTGGAGGATGGACGATGCACCGAGTGGTTCATGCATCATGGGGCCAGACAACATTGTCCCCAACAGGCTTTTCTCTTTCTTGATGAATACTTTGCGAACAGAATCATGATGTCGGATTATTGCAAATTTACCAGCGCAGGGATGGATTGGCCTCTATATTCGCCCGATCTCACGCCTTGTGACTAATTTTTGTGAGGCACATTGAAAGACACTTGAAACTTCCCCTTCGAAAATTATGCATGACTGTGCTGGTAAACTTCTAAGTAATTTGATTTTCAAACAGCTCACCAAAACTGAACGTACTCAGTTCTCTCTTTACTTATTCTGATCATCACTAAACAGACAATATTTTTTTAGCGCAATGCAATCTTACTTTCAATAATCCCTACAAAAGAAATGCCCTGACTAACAATAACCTACACCTTTCATGAATCATTTACCTTACAAAAATCTTCGTTACTCTAACTACTGCAATACAGCAAGCGCCAATTCTGCCAGCTAAATAAAAGATTCTAACTACTGATAGGCATAGTTAGCAAAGGAAAGATTTTGACAGAACAAACAATGTACGAGGTGCATTCAAGTTCTAAGGCCTCCGATTTTTTTTCTCCGGACTGGAAAGAAACATGCGCATTGTTTTAAAATGAGGCCGCGTTCATTGTCAATACGTCCCAGAGATGGCAGCACCGTACGGCATATGGAATTATACCGCCAGCGGCGAGAATGAGAACTGTTTTTAATACTTAAAATGGCGACGTTTTCCTTACTTGAACAGTGTGCAATCATTCGTTTTCTGAATTTGCGTGGTGTGAAACCGATTGAAATTCATCGACAGTTGAAGGAGACATGTGGTGATGGAGTTATGGATGTGTCGAAAGTGCGTTCGTGAGTGCGACAGCTTAATGAAGGCAGAACATCGTGTGACAACAAACCAAAACAACCTCGGGCTCGCACAAGCCGGTCTGACGACATGATCGAGAAAGTGGAGAGAATTGTTTTGGGGGATCGCCGAATGACTGTTGAACATATCGCCTCCAGAGTTGGCATTTCTGTGGGTTCTGTGCACACAATCCTGCATGACGTCCTGAAAATGCGAAAAGTGTCATCCAGGTGGGTGCCACGAATGCTGACAGACGACCACATGGCTGCCCGTGTGGCATGTTGCCAAGCAATGTTGACGCGCAACGACAGAATGAATGGGACTTTCTTTTCGTCGGTTGTGACAATAGATGAGACGTGGATGCCATTTTTCAATCCAGAAACAAAGCGCCAGTCAGCTCAATGGAAGCACACAGATTCACCACCACCAAAAAAATTTCGGGTAACCGCCAGTGCTGAAAAAATGATGGTGTCCATGTTCTGGGACAGCGAGGGCGTAATCCTTACCCATTGCGTTCCAAAGGGCATACGGTAACAGGTACATCCTACGAAAATGTTTTGAAGAACAAATTCCTTCCTGCACTGCAACAAAAACGTCCGGGAAGGGCTACGCGTGTGATGTTTCACCAAGACAACGCACTTGCAGATCGAGCTAAAGCTACGCAACAGTTTCTTCGTGATAACAACTTCGAAGTGATTCCTCATGCTCCCTACTCACCTGACCTGGCTCCTAGTGACTTTTGGCTTTTTCCAACAATGAAAGACACTCTCCGTGGCCGCATATTCACCAGCCGTGCTGCGATTTTCCAGTGGTCAAAACAGACTCCTAAAGAAGCCTTCGCCGCTGCCATGGAACCATGGCGTCAGCGTTGTGAAAAATGTGTACGTCTGCAGGGCGATTACGTCGAGAAGTAACGCCAGTTTCATCGATTTCGGGTGAGTAGTTAATTAGAAAAAAAAATCGGAGGCCTTAGAACTTGAATGCACCTCGTATTTACCTTAATAGTGTTCAAAAGTCATTTTATACAGATCGTCCACTGTCAAAACTCTGGCATCTCTCCCCCCACATCCACCACTGCTGGAAGCTCACCTCCAAGGAACGTAGAATACCTCCAACTGGCCAACGCTATGCGTTTTTCACATCCAACAGCCCAACACTACACAAGCGAATCTTCCAACAATGAATCCAACTAGCCACAGACTGCACACAGCGCAGTCAGCGATTTTCATACAGAGCACTACGTGGCGTTACCAACATAAAAATCTAAACAGCCTACTTACACACTGCCCATCAGAATCATCCCACCACGCTGGAGGAGACTCAGTCTGCGACCTGTGTGGCATTTGAATCCATTTCCGTTGACGCACTACAGGATATGATGGCAAATTTCATTGCTCGCATGAGTTACCTCCATACTGCGCGTGTTGATCATTTCGAAAAGATTTTGGTGTGACTGCTTGCAGAGGACGAGTTTAATTATGCTCGCTGATAATGTACGAGCTGCTCAGCTACAGCGCCATCTGTTAGCAGCTTTTCGAACTGTTCCGAAAGTTCTGTATAAATTTCTTACAGCTTTCGCAACAAACGTATCTTTTGTGGCCCTCCTCTTTCGATCTTAGTTTTCGAGGTGTTTAATGTTGAACTCAGGGACTCCTTCGCTGCACACACTGTATCAGAGGTTGCTCAGTACTTCGGTTCTGATTTGCCGACTGACCTTTACAACGGTGCAGCTATGTCTGCGGCTACACTACCGGCATGGCTGCTCTTTTGACACACACCACCACCAGCACCCAGATACACTGCTTGCTGTCTCACCGTGTGCCGCCTTCATCAACCAACCAGCCATTCAGTGCCTGGTGATGACAAGAACTAAACCACTCGCAGAACAATTTGTCTGCAACCCTGAGTTAATTGTTAATTCAGTTAGCATATTTATTTTTTACTTTTAATTAGAGTGTGTGTAACGTATAGGTGCATTAGAATAAATTTCATGAAGGATAGGTTTAATCATCCTTGCTGTCGTCAAGAACAAAATATTTTGTGAACTACAATGTACATACATTCTATTCCTGCACGCCCGCATCTCGTGGTCGTGCGGTAGCGTTCTCGCTTCCCACGCCCGGGTTCCCGGGTTCGATTCCCGGCGGGGTCAGGGATTTTCTCTGCCTCGTGATGGCTGGGTGTTGTGTGCTGTCATTAGGTTAGTTAGGTTTAAGTAGTTCTAAGTTCTACGGGACTGATGACCATAGATGTTAAGTCCCATAGTGCTCAGAGCCATTTGAACCATTTGAACTATTCCTGCACATGGTGCGTCTGCCAACGGCCCTGACCCACTGGTAACACCGGATCCCATCAGATCACCGAAGTTAAGCGCTGTTGGGCTTGGCTAGTACCTGGATGGGTCACCGTCCGTGTCTGCCGAGCGTAGTTGGCAAGCGGGGTGCACTCAGCCCTTGTGAGACCAACCGAGCAGCTACGTGACTGAGAAGTAGCGGCGCCCGTCACGGTAACTGTCAACGGCTGGGAGAGCGGTGTGCTGACCATACGCCCCTCCAAATCCGCATCCAGTGACGACTAGCGGCAGAGGATGACACGGCGGTCGGTTGGTAACGTCGGCCCTTACGGGGCCTGTTCGGAGTTTAGGTTATGCATCTAATCCTTTTATTTGATATTCATTGCAAATGCTACACTCAGGTGATTATTTTTATAATCAATCAATGTCATTGATATATCTTTCATCATGAATTTCCGGAGAGGCTCTCCATAGACGTCTCTCAATGTGGAACTTTGGCAATTTGTATGAGAATTAACAAGAAGAATTTAAGACCAACAAAGACGTGCTCGGATTAGAAAGGAGTCTGATACGGGGACGCAGTCTTTCTCCTCTACTGCTCAGTCTGCTCATTAAAAACTTGATCAGCTATTCAACCTAAGCCCTGTGGAATATCTCCGGGAAGAACTGTAGCACCGGTTGGTTGCGGTAGTTATTTTTTAAAAAGCGGTATGTTCAAACAAGAATATAGACAAAATTGATTTTCGGTGTACATCGAAGACACAATCATGCAAATAAAAAGAGGCGTAGGAGTGGGAGTAAAATTCAGGGTGAAAGGTTATCAATGACGACATTCGCTGCTGGCATTCGCTATCCTAAGTGAAATAGAGTATGAATTACAGAACCCACTGAATGGAACGTACAGTCTTCTGAACTCAGAGTATGGACTGAAAGGAAATCGAAGAAGTAAGCAATGGGGAGTAGCGGAAAAACTGGGGACTTCGAAGTAGACAAAGTGACGGAATTCTGCTATCTTGCAACCAAAATAACACGTAATGGACGAAGCAAGGACAACATAAAAAGCGGATTAGTATACGTAAAGAGGGCAGTACTGGGTGAAAGAAGTCTACTAGAAACAAACATTGGCTTTGATTTGAGGGCGGTTCTAGGCGCTTCAGTCAGGAACCGCGCGACCGCTACGGTCGCAGGTTCGAAACCTGCCTCGGGCATGGATGTGTGTGATGTCCTTAGGTTAGTTAGGTTTAAGTAGTTCTAAGTTCTAGGGGACTATGACCTCAGATGCAAAGTCCCATAGTGCTCAGAGCCATTTGAGCCATTTTGATTTGAGGGAGACATTTCTGAGACCGTCTCGAGCACAGAATTGTATGGAAGTGGATTGTGAACTGTCGGAAAACCGTAAAAGAAGAACATCGAATGGTTTAACGTATTATGTTATAGGAAGATGTCGAAAATTAGATAAAATGAGGAGTGTCTCCGTAGTATCGTGGAGGGAAGAAATATGTGGAAAACACTGACAAGAAGAAGGAACAAGTGTCAAGACATGAGAGAATAAAATTTCCATAGTACTAGAGAAAGTTTTAGAGGGGTAAGGAACCGTAGGAGACGATATAAATTGGACTGACACATCAAATCAGAATCTTAGGACTGATGAAAAAAGAGATTGGTTACTTTAAGCATGGCACGACTATTTTCCGTACCATCCATATCCAATTCCAGACAGAGCTCCATCTTCAGTGATTTGATTGTGACGGTCTGTTGTCGGTCTGTTATACCCTCACCTTGTTCCTCCATACAGGAGATATACGACTGTAAACTGTTTCCTTAGCATGTGGCATATGCCACTATCCGAAATATTTTCATGAACACTGCGTTCATTTTGCAGTCAGTCGTAATGAACAGTCTGACCTCAAAGTAGAAATAACATACCCAGAGCACCACCATTGCACCGACTGCGACATTCGCCAAAACACGACAGATAAACCGCGCTCACCTCGTATGCGGCAGCTCGATACATGGCCTGCTGAGTGCAACATCATGTAACGGTTCTAATTATCTCACGCAAACCTCCGCCCTTCGCTCCATACATCGTTCTTTCGATCAATGGTCTACCTGTAGGGACAGCATCATGATCATGAGCAGCCGCGTCCTTTCTCCACTCAACAAATCACCGAGTGTCTTCTGTACCAGACGTACAACACAACTCCTCACCAATAGTTTATAAGTAGTTGGTAAAATATTCTGAGTTTTTACGCCGCAGCACGTTGCTCTTCAAACTTATTCGATGTTCGACGTTTCGATCCCTATGCTGGCCTCTTCTTCAGGATTATACTGGTCGCTTGAATACTGTCGAAAAATAATGTTGCTTCCACTCATAAAATACTGTTTCCCCTTGGTTTGTCGGGGAAGTGGAAGTACTGGGTAAAAATCTCCAAACTGTCGTTGCTGGGCCTTCGTCATGGGCAAGTACTAAAAGCACATGTTGAAAGGGAGACGGACTGCCGTCGAACCGTCGCAGGCGCTTCCTGATATTTATCGCTCGTCGCGGTTGGGCGTTTACTTCCTTGAAGGCCGGCATCCACGAAGCCGGAATCAAATGGCTCTGAGTACTATGCGACTCAACTTCTGAGGTCATCAGTCGCCTAGAACTCAGAACTAATTAAAACTAACTAACCTAAGGACATCACACACATCCATGCCCGAGGCAGGATTCGAACCTGCGACCCGAGCGGTCACGCGATTCCAGACTGAAGCGCCTTTAACCGCACGGCCGCACCTGCCGGCGAAGCCGTAATCTTGTACTCGTCATTCCTTGTACAAACATTAGTTTCTTTGGCCAGCACTAGTACGTTTTTAGTGATCTATAACCTGGTCACATTCTCCTTGGTGTTCCGCTATCGCAGATTTTACATTTTGTCGTTAACATACGTAGCGCTCGTGCTCACACGTTTTCTTATTGTCCCTGTCCCCCTATACACCGTTTGCTATAGCCGGACGTCATTTCATAGACTTCCGCAGAGGAGATGCGGTCAGTCTCGTCCGTTGTAGGTCGGAAGAACTTTATTTTGAATTGACTGAAAAGTCTAATACTTGCGCCATTCTTCCGAATAATTCTGCCTATAAGGCCGATTAAACTAGTCACGAACGGTAATCTTACAATGTAAGATTACACAGAGGAAGACCGCACTGCAGTTCCTTCTCTAAATCCTCGCACAAACGAAAAAATGGCTGACATCGAAATAAGTGTCCAAGGAATAGAAAAGCAACTGGAATCACTCAACAGAGGAAAGTCCACTGGACCTGACGGGATACCAATTCGATTCTACACAGAGTACGCGAAAGAACTTGCCCCCCCCCCCCCCCCTTTCTAACAGCCGTGTACCGCAAGTCTCTAGAGGAACGGAAGGTTCCAAATGATTGGAAAAGAGCACAGGTAGTCCCAGTCTTCAAGAAGGGTCGTCGAGCAGATGTGCAAAACTATAGACCTATATCTCTGACGTCGATCTGTTGTAGAATTTTAGAACATGTTTTTTGCTCGAGTATCATGTCGTTTTTGGAAACTCAGAATCTGCTATGTAGGAATCAACATGGATTCCGGAAACAGCGATCGTGTGAGATCCAACTCGCTTTATTTGTTCATGAGACCCAGAAAATATTAGATACAGGCTCCCAGGTAGATGCTATTTTTCTTGACTTCCGGAAGGCGTTCGATACAGTTCCGCACTGTCGCCTGATAAAGTAAGAGCCTACGGAATACCAGACCAGCTGTGTGGCTGGATTGAAGAGTTTTTAGCAAACAGAACACAGCATGTTGTTATCAACGGAGAGACGTCTACAGACGTTAAAGTAACCTCTGGCGTGCCACAGGGGAGTGTTATGGGACCATTGCTTTTCACAATATATATATAAATGATCTAGTAGATAGTGTCGGAAGTTCCATGCGGCTTTTCGCGGATGATGCTGTAGTATACAGAGAAGTTGCAGCATTAGAAAATTGTAGCTAAATGCAGGAAGATCTGCAGCGGATAGGCACTTGGTGCAGGGAGTGGCAACTGACCCTTAACATAGACAAATGTAATGTATTGAGAATACATAGAAAGAAGGATCCTTTATTGTATGATTATATGATAGCGGAACAAACACTGGTAGCAGTTATTTCTAGGAGTATGCGTACGGAACGATCTGAAGTGGAATGATCATATAAAATTAATTGCTGGTAAGGCGGGTGCTAGGTCGAGATTCATTGGGAGAGTCCTTAGAAAATGTAGTCCATCAACAAAGGAGGTGGCTTACAAAACACTCGTTCGACCTATACTTGAGTATTGCTCATCAGTGTGGGATCCGTACCAGATCAGGTTGACGGAGGAGATAGAGAAGATCCAAAGAAGAGCGGCGCGTTTCGTCACAGGGTTATTTGGTAACCGTGATAGCGTTACGGAGATGTTTAACAAACTCAAGTGGCAGACTCTGCAAGAGAGGCGCTCTGCATCGCGGTGTAGCTTGCTCGCCAGGTTTCGAGAGGGTGCGTTTCTGGATGAGGTATCGAATATATTGCTTCCCCCTACTTATACCTCCCGAGGAGATCACGAATGTAAAATTAGAGAGATTAGAGCGCGCACAGAGGCTTTCAGACAGTCGTTCTTCCCGCGAACCATACGCGACTGGAACAGGAAAGGGAGGTAATGACAGTGGCACGTAAAGTGCCCTCCGCCACACACCGTTGGGTGGCTTGCGGAGTATAAATGTAGATGTAGATGTAGATGAGGTTCCTCGTTCTTCTTGTTTGCATTATTGTTACCCCTTCGCTTGAAGGGCCTTCATATGAAATGATCATCATAGCAGTGAGCCATCAATGTTTCACTCATGAAATCTTTCTTCGCAAGGTCTTATTGTCATTGAGCCGGAATGCATATGAAGACGGAATGTTCAGAGCTGCTTGTTTCTAGGATGGATGATGGTGCAAAGCGACATCTAAATACTTGTTTGCGTTGGTAAGCTTCCTGTAAACACAGTGTGCTAGAGTATATTCACGTATCCTCTAGACTAACACACCTAGGAACGGGAGGCCGAAGTTTTTGGATGAATGTTATTTAGAAAATATTCGAATTTACGTCGCTCTTTCTTATTGTGCGGCAATAAAACAAATGTGTCGTCCACATAAAGCAGCCAGCAAAAGGGTTTAGTTTCGCTCTACTTAAAGTCTTTTATTCGAAATGCCCCATAAAAATTTCAGCCACTACTGGCGGCCAATGCGAGCCCATAGTAACACCAACGGACTGTTCATCAACTCCCCTTTAAATTTAAAATATCTCCACCGACAGAAAAACTCAATCAGGACACATATATCTGAACGCGGCGCTTTATCTCAACAGCATTCAGCCATCTAGATGCAGCAGTGGAATCCTGGAGAGAATCTCAGAACAGAAATTGGGACATCGTGCAGTTTAAAGAGGACTCAGATTTTACAGCGACTACGAAAACCCGAAAGCCTGCAGACTTACTCGTATATAGCTGACAAATATTTTGCCGATTGGGACAGCACTGCTACAGTGCGATGATGTCTATCAGTTAATAAGCGAGATCTGCCATTGTGGAGGTTGTGTTTGGCTCTTTCCTCATGTTAAAAATTCACAATAATATTGAAAATCGTGGTCATTGGGCAGATGAAAATCCTGTGAGAGCTTCTTGCCGGACACGCTGAAATTGCTGGCTCTATAATGTTGGACCTGTCGATGTTCTTACGTCTGTGATGTCACTGCACC
Source organism: Schistocerca cancellata (assembly GCF_023864275.1). NCBI lineage: Eukaryota > Metazoa > Arthropoda > Insecta > Orthoptera > Acrididae > Schistocerca > Schistocerca cancellata. Next base: position 288,168,979 of record NC_064627.1, read on the forward strand.
CCTCGTTCATCTAAGATTAACACAAAAGTCAATATTGTGCTGGGTGTTCCTCGACATCTGTTGTTGCGTCCATAGAGTAAGTTTACCTATGGAATGAACTTAGCCTACTGCGCATATTCTCAACATCAAACTGGGCTAGTCATGTGATTCTGGGGCGACACTGTTCGCTGCAATTTCCTGTGATATCGAAATTGGAATATTACACGTATTCGACTTTTTTGATGTACCTTTCTGCACGTTTGAGATTGGTAACAGCTGTAGTGCAGTACTGTCGATGCCACGGATGTAAAGAGAATTTTGTCAAAGCAGAAACAGCTACTTTTCGTAGGTATGTGCAACAGATTTGTAATCGTAAATGTCATATTGATATGAGGCGCTTTTATGTGTTGAAAAATATCAAGACACAGAATTATAAGGTCTAGTATTGTAGAGAGAATTTCTGCGGTTTTATGGCCACGTATTTACTAGATAAGTGCTAGATAAATTTACAAATGTGTTACAGTAAACGACATGGTGCAGATAAAGTTTGTACATGTTAGTCTGATTAATTTCCTTCAATTTATGCAGCTTCTCAAACCCTTGCGTGTATCTATGTACTTCTGCGTGAGACAGTTTCCTATACAGTGTCATTGTAACGTAATCAATTAGAATAGATTCGACAAAATGCGTCAGTGCAGTAGTAAACCACAAAAAGATACTGTTGGGTGTTACTTCTTTCATTATTCCATTTTCGAATATTGATCTAGTATTTTTATTTTTTGTGCTTACTCTATGGTTTTTCTTTTCTGATGAGATGGCGAAAAAATGTTAGGTACGATATGTGATCAAAAGTATCCGGAAACCTGGTTGAAAATGGCTTACAAGTTCGTGGCGCCCTCCATCGGTAATGCTGGAATTCGATGTGGTGTTGGCCCACCCTTAGCCTTGATGACAGCTTCCACTCTCGCAGTCATACGTTCATTTAGGTGCTGAAAGGTTTGCTGGGGAATGGTAACCCATTATTCACGGAATGCTGCACTGACCGAGCGAGGCGGCGCTGTGGTTAGACACTGGACTCGCATTCGGGAGGACGACGGCTCAATCCCGCGTCCGGCCATCCTGATTTAGGTTTTCCGTGATTTCCCTAAATCGCTCCAGGCAAATGCCGGGATGGTTCTTTTCAAAGGACACGGCCGACTTCCTTCCCCGTCCTTCCCTAATCCGATGAGACCGATGACCTCGCTGTCTGGTCTCCTTCTCCAAACAACCCAACCCAATGCTGCACTGAGGAGAGGTATAGATGTCGGTCGGCGAGGCCTGGCACGAAGTCTGCGTTCCAAAACATTCCAAAGGTATTCTGTAAGATTCAGGTCAGGACTCTGTGCAGGCCAGTCCATTTAAGGAATGTTATTGTCGTGCAACCACCCCGCCACAGGCCGTGCATTATGAAATGGTGCTCGATCGTGTTGAAAGATGCAGTCACTATTCCCGTTTTCCTCTTCAACAGTGGGAAACAAGTAGGTACTTAAAACATCAATGTAGGCCTGTACTGTGATAGTGCCACGCAAAACAGCAAGAGCTGCAAGCCTGCTCCATGAAAAACACGACCACACCATTACACCACCGCCTCCGAATCTTACTGTTGGCACTACACACACTGGCAGATTACGTTCACCGGGCATTCGCCGTACCCACACTCTGCCATCGGATAGTCACATCGTGTACCGTGATTCGTCACTCCACACAACGTTTTTCCACTGTTCAATCGTCCAATGTTTACGCTCCTTACACCAAGCGAGGCGTCGTTTGGCATGTACTAGCGTAATGTGTGGCTCATGAGCAGCGGCTCTATCATAAAATCCAAGTTTTCACACCTCCAGTCTAACTGTCATAGTACTTGCAGTGGATCCTGATGCAGTTTGGAATTCCTGTGTGATGTTCTGGATAGATGTTTGCCTATTACACATTACTACCCTCTTCAACTGTCGGCGGTCTCTGTCAGTCAACAGACGAGGTCGGCCTGTACGCTTTTGTTCTGTACATGTCCCTTCACGTTTCCATTTCACTATCACATACGAAACAGTGGACCTAGGGATGTTTAGGAGTGTGGAAATCTCGCGTACAGACGTATGACACAAGTGACACCCAATCACGTGACTGTGTTCGAAGTCCGTGAGTTCAGCGGATCGCCCCATTCTGCTCTCTCACGAAGTCTAAAGTCTGCTGAGGTCGTTGATATGGAGTACCTGGCAGCACAATGTACCTAATATGAAAAACATGTTTTTGGGGTGTCCGGATACTTCTGATCGCACAATGTACTTTAGTTGTCTATAAAAAGTGAAAGGGTAAATAAAGAAAAATTGACAGTAATAATGGACAAGCAAATGGTGCATATCGCTTACCGTATTTACTATAACAATTTCATACTTCCTACTGCGTTGGTTTTCCATGACACTTCAGCTCCGACTACGGTGTCATTGGAATGTAATTAATTAGAACAGAGATTCTACAATAAGAATAAGTGCAACAGAAAACGTAAAAAAAATTTTTGTTGGCTGTCACTTCTTGGCCTGTTACCGAAAAAAAACTAAATAAAGTGGAATCTGAGCTATGATACTGTGGCGAAACGCGCAATACCATTGCTCTTCACATTTTTAAGCCAACTTCAGTTCAGGGTATCAGATGGTTAAGATGTATGTAAAACGCGTGTACGAAGTTTCTTGGTATTTCTGAACGTGATCTGTCTGTAGCAGCGAAGTAATAACATTCAATATATGGTAAGCACTCTACGGGCTAAAATCCGCCGTCCCAGAATAACATGACTTGAATGCAGGAGATGTTGCGAACAGAATTCTCGTTCTGAGCATTCAATTTCTCACTCCATAGATATTTATACTCTTTGTTTACGTAGTCGGGTTCTACTTCCAGCGGAACGTACACCACACGCTGTCGAGTTCGGTACAGTCCTATTCAATTATAAACGGTACATCTAGGCTTCAGCCCGGAGCAGTGCAGCCCCGTATACGGCACTTCTAACCCACCACTTACCTTCCACGCGCCTCGCCTTAATTATGGGTGTGAGGGGGGAGGGGGAGGGCATTCGCTGAGTATGGATCAACAAGCTTGTAGCCCTCCCACGCCGCTAAGACATGGTGACCTGCTTCATGAGAACGCAGAGGCATTGATGCTTTGGGCGTTCTCTGGAATGCATAAACAAACTGGGATAAAATTTCAGATCTGGAGCGTCCATACGTAAAAAACCGTTTTTTGTATAAGACATTTTTCTTCCTTTCTCAAAATATTCGCCCTTAAGAGTTATAAATTTTGCCACGCGCCCGAATTAATTCCGTAAATTTTTTTTCCCTTCTATTCTGTGTTGTACCTTACACGGATGATCCTGGGAGAATTCAACAGCATTCTGAAGTACTGAAAATAGCTGTCCACGCAGTTTTTTGTTTGACATCAAAAAGGACCGTAAAGCTACAAAGCAAGTGAATACTGGCAATGAAAAGTTAATTCGACGAAGGAAATGCAAAATCATCAGAGCGAATCGTAACAAGAGACGAAACGTGGATATGTTCGTACGAGCCGGAAACTAGGCGTCGGTCGCCTGTGTGAATGTTCCAAGAAAACCGAAAAACGGATTCATTCACGAAGCAGTTCCAAGAAAGTGATCACATGTTTTTTTTTTGTCATACTGTACAAGTCGCAACCATTGCAGTTCATGATGAATAGTATACAATTGTTTCATTGCTCCAAGTCATCAACGAAGTAAGGATAAGCAATCGAGACTGTTCCACCATTTCTCATTATGACGATGCCAATTGACAAAAATCGACTGTCTTCTGGAGAAACGCATCGATTAATATCTACAGGGTGGCGCACGAAATGTGTTACCATTTTGTTTTTGAACATAAACTTTATTGTCAATACAATCTGAAAGGAACATATACTACAATGAAGAGCCGTCCATGGAGATTTGTTCTAACTCAGCACATGCTCAATGTGTCCACCATTTCGTTTCCTGACTTCCTTTACACGAACACTGAAGTTAGTGATTACTCTACGGCACATGTCTTGCATAATTTGACTGCAAGCTTGAACTCCATTAAAGCACGTGGACGTTGCGGGAAAATTTTTTCCTTTAGGTACCCCCAAAGAAAAAAGTCACATGGATTGAGGTCTGGACTATAGGGGGGGGGGGGGGGGGGGGCAATTTTGTCTGTCATTGAAGCGACCTGGAAACCTGAGTGAAATGATCCGCATGTCGAAATGCTCGTGTAAAAACTCCAACACAGTGTTTGCAGTATGTGGCCTTACTCCATCTTGCATGAACCACTGCGTGTTGAAGGGATAGGCAGTAGCAAGAAGCTGTGGAATGAAGCTATTGCGAAGTATGCTCAAATAACGCTCGCTGTTCACAGTTTCTTCAAAGAAAAAGGGTCCAATAAGTCCGTGACTGGAAATTGCTGCCCTCAGAGCATAATGTTGTCTTTCATGAAGCACTTGTGGGTTTTCAGTGGCCCAAAAGCGTACATTTTGTTTGTTAACCACACTGTCTAAATGAAAGTGCGCCTCATCTGAAAACCAAACGTCGTTGAGAGTTTCTTCCCTATCCTCCGCCCACTCAGCAAACAGTAGTCTCTGTTGCTTGTGTTCTTCAGTGAGCTTCTGTGCACAGGTCATCTTGTATGGGTACATATGGAGGTCATTTAAGAATGCGTTGAACGGAGCGTCTGGATATTCCTAGTTGCACTGCTGCCTTTCTACACGATTGCCCGGGACTTCTGTGTACAGCAGCTCGTACCGCTTCAATTCTCCGGCGAACAAAGAGGCTTAGGCCGAGGTCGCTTCGCTTCCAATACTGTTCCTTCCTGTACAAATTTATCGTACAACTTGTGGATGGTCTTCTTGCAAGGGAACCATCGTGTGTTAAACTGTTGTCGAAAACTCCTCTGAGTCTCAACAAGGCTTTTCGTTTCATGAAAAAGTAACACAATTGCCAATCGTTGCTGTGTCGTCAGTCTTCCATTGTCAGCCATTGCTGCTTACTGGTCTCCTAGCGGCAGTATCGTGAATTACATGTCATTTCGTAACTCATTTGTTTTTCCAAGCTCTGCTGGTACTGCTGTAGAGATCCCAATGGGATATCTAATGTGGGTCGTAAATTGTGAAAGAAACAATTGGTAACACATTTCGTGCGCCACCCTGTAGTTAGCCATTTTCACTTTATTTATGATCTAATGACTTCAACTTATTCCCTTATGTGGAACAAAAAATACCTAAGTATTAATTTTACATGTTGTCACCTCAAGCAGCTGTTGAATCTTCCCAAAAATTTGTTTTGAGGCAGCAACATCAAAATGTTTCTAGAACCGATTTGAACCCAAACTATACATTTTAAAGGCGAATAGCCTGAGGAACGCTCAAAATATTTGCACCATTTTGTAAAAACTGGAAAGGTAGTCCTCAAGGTCTCCGTCTTTTTGTAGGCAGCACAGATCAATCCTAATTATTTCAAAGTCAGTGCACTTTTTCTAATTTTCGTTATTGACGAACTTGGCATTTCGCACTGTAGGTATTGAATGCGAATGTGATGATTCCTTCAGTCCCTGCATCCCCTGAGAGGACTGCGAAGTTGCAATTTACCTAAGGCAACGTGTGTTGAAACATACTTTTGAATTTTGTACATCGTTAGACTCTTTTCATTCCTGACGATTACGTTGCAGTCAGCACAACAACTACTGTATCAACTTGAACTAATAGCTGTTAAGAATGGACGTGCTTTCGATCAGCCAGTTGTTAAATCGTGTGTCGACGTTGTGTCACATCGCAATGGAGCTCTGAACTCAACATCACTACACCAGGTATTCAAGACAGCCTCCAGAATGTTTTGAAGAAGAGAAAAGTGCGTGCAAAATTGTACCGCACACATTGAGTCCCGAACAAAAACAACGACATGTGAACTGTAGTCAGGATTCGATCAAACGAGAAGCGATAATTCTTTTCTGGAAAAAACCATCACAGGTGACGGGACTTCATGTTATCATTACGAACCAACCATGAAACGTCAAAGTGCAGACCGGGTCTCTGATGGTTTGCCAAGAACGAAGAGCGTGCAAATGTGACGCGCTATTTGAGAAACATCCCAAAGAAACAGTTACTACATACAAAACCTTATGCATTATAACCACCATCTTAAATTTTCTCTACTTTTTTAAATTAATCCAGTCTCGAAGTTTTCTGAACTGACGGAGCATGTGTTTTACACACACACACACACACACACACACACACACACACACAAAACCAGTAATGGCTTATTTTAAGTCCACACCAGGACAATGTGAGACCCGAACTCCTGACTTTCTCTTTTTCGAAATAGCGACAGTACCGCAGACCAAGGACATCGGGCTAGGCTTTAGTCCATATATATGAAGGATATAGGACGCAGGCAATCAGTTACACAACACCAAGCAACAGAAGTGCGGGTATACGCATTTTCAAAGCTACTGCAGCATACTATCAGAGAGAGAGAGAGAGAGAGAGAGAGAGAGAGAGAGAGAGAGTGAGCGAGAGAAAGAGGTGGGGGGGGGGGGAGGGGGAATGAGAGAAGGAGCCAGGTCGGTGCTAAAAGCTAAAAATCTTCGTCGCCACTGACGATTCCAGCTGGGGCGTCAGTTTTTACTGTCATGTATCTGTCATAAAAAATGCTCTAGAATTGAAAGGCTAAATCTATGCACGAGAATGCCCTTTTCAAGCCTCTCACGGATGATCTTGCTCTCGCGCGTGACAGAAATATTTCGTTGTCAGTAGCAAACAGCGAGAAGAATGATCACGTTTCTGTTCAACGTCAGCCCATTACACGCCCAACCAAGCGAAGCGTGAGCTACGCGATCTTTACTTGTGACGAGCATCGATGACAGCAGCCTGTGTGTTCCGCAAACTTCCGAGAAGATACTGTCATTGATAAACCGCTTACATGTCCCTTAGAAGTTTATCTTTTCATAATAACTTAAATATACTAAGTCTTAAGCATTACTTTACAATAAACATCGGCAATTTGATGACTGGTACTTCCCTAGATACCCCATCACCATTTTCCCTTCTTACGAAATGAACTATCACGTTTGGCGGCAGCTACTATAATACCAAAAGACTCTTGTTAGATTTTTATTTACGAATCTGTACTTTCGCGCCAGGAACAATTGCAAAGAGTGTGCGCCTTGAGCTGAAAAATAATCGTTAGTTTATGAACACATTTTCATAAATGGACATGTCATTAACGTTGCTCGCTGCTGATTACAGATGTCACGTAATGGTGATACACTTCGATGCGACTGCTGGATGAGTTGCTTGACAGAAATTCTTAAAATAAATAAGCATCAATTAGTATTACCAACCTATAGCAACTTCTTTACAGCAAGTGAAACACTCTACAACCACTGACATCCGTGAACCAACGGTTGGCAACGCGCTGCAAGGAATGCCGGTCGCATATGCGAACCGCGTGCTTTGATACTTGCCATGTGGAACCCGGAGCAGCGTGAATAGTCCGGCACCCCAAGCTGTCGCAGCAGGTAAACTGCTGCATCACTCCGCGATCGTAGCGGCTACTGAAGAACCGATGTGGGACTTTTCCGGTTGTCTGTGTAACCAAACTGACCGAGCGCTCACAACTTCGGCGAGTCACGAGCATGCGCCATACGATGCTGACACCTCCTGACATCTCTCGGCGAACAGCGGTACTACGTCCGTTGCGCGCTCAGTTACTCGACATCAGCTGGTTCCGTCAAAACAAATCTTAATTGCGACTGTAAGACACGGCCTGACACTTATCGCACGCATTCACAGATTTAGTTATTTTACAGCTTCTGTTTACACTAGCAGAACGGACATACGTCACTGTAATTTTGCCCTGTTGGACTTGTTATTTTTGTACTGCATCATCGCGTTCCTATCCTTCTCACAGAAGCCGCAGGGCACGCAGCAAGCGAGCTGCGTCAGCGGCGGCAAGGTCATGCACATTCAGCGAACAGGGCATTATAAAAGGCATTGTCCCAGTCACTGCGTATATTCGCGTTATTCTACGACATGTTTTGACATTACAGAAACTGCTATTCTTTTACAGAACAGATCTGTTGCCGCGAGCGACAGTTGTACCAGCTTGAAATTTTTATAACAGTTTCTTCTTTATGCATCGGAAAGATAATCATGATTGACTCATTACGCAGTAACAGTATCAACCCCGATTTTTATTTACCTTGATAGCGGCACTGAATGTGCCAGGTTTCTGGTTTACCCTCTGTTTCCATTATTCTTGCGGTATGAATCACTTATTACAACCAATAAGAGGACAAGAGTAATAAGCTCTGCTGTGTAAGTACCCACGGATTTCCAAAGAAGTGTCGAATTACGTTCATGTTTTATAATTTTTAGTTCAATCTTTTACTTTAATTCGCCATCAACTATTTTTTTTCAGGTACTGGACTTCTACACATACATCTACAAACACACACACACACACCACAAGCTACTCCGTAGCGGTTCTAGGCGCGGTCGCAGGTTCGAATCCTGCCTCGGGCATGGATGTGTGTGATGTCCTTAGGTTAGTTAGGTTTAAGTAGTTCTAAGTTCTAGGGGCTGATGACCGCAGATGTTAAGTCCCATAGTGCTCTGAGCCTACTGCGTAGCGGACGGTACCCTGCACCGCTATTAATCCTTTCCGTCTCTGTTCCGCTCGCAAACAGACTATCTATATGCCTCCGTATGATCACTAGTTTCTCGCATCTTCGCCTTCCCTCCAGGGATTCCCATTTGAGTTCCCGAAGCATTTCCAAAACACTTGCGTGTTGTTCGACGCTACCGGTAACAAATCTAACAGCCCATCTCTGAATTTCTTCTATGCCTTCCTGTAATCCTACCCGATGCTTATCCCAGACACTCGAGCAGTACTCAATAACAGATCGCACGAGCGTCTTGTATGCGGTCTCCTTTACTGATGAACCACACTTTCCTGAAATTCTGCCAGTAAACCGAAGTGGACATTTCTCCTTCCCTGCCACAGTCCTCACACGCTCGTTCCATTTCATATAGCTTTGCAACATTGCGAACAGAGATTTAAATGAAATAACTGTGTGAAGCAGGACGCTATAATGCTGTATCCGAACATTGCGGGTTTGTTTGTCCCAGTCATTCCCACTAACTTACATTTTTCTACATTTAGAGCTAGTTGCCATTCATCAAACCATGTAGAAATTTTGTCTACGTCACCCTGTAGCTCTCTGTAGCCACTCATTTTCAACACCTCCCCGTACACCACAGCGTGATCAGTACACAACTGCACATTGCTGCCCACCTTGTCCGCCAAATCATTTATGTATACAGAAAATAACACCGAGCGAGGTGGCGCACTGGACTCGCATTCGGGAGGACAACGGTTCAATCCCGCGTCTGGGCATCCTGATTTCGGTTTTCCGTGATTTCCCTAAATCGCTCCAGGCAAATGTCGGGATGGTTCCTTTCAGACGGCACGGCCAACTTCCTTCCCTAATCCGACGAGACCGATGACCTCGCTGTCTGGTCTCCTCCACCAAACTACACACATACACACAGAAAATAACAGCGGTCCTATCACACTTTGCAGAGGCACTGCTTACGATACCCTTGTCTCTGATGAACACTCGCCGTCAAGGACAACACACTTGTGTTCTATTACTTAAGAAGTCTTCGAGCCACTCATATGTCTACGAACCTATTCTGTACGCTCGTACCTCCGTTAGAAATGAGCAGTCACATGTTTTTCGGATCTAGGAATATGGAATCTGCCTGTTGCCCATCATCCATAGTTCGGAGTATACGAGGTCCGTTCAAAAATTCTGGAACATTCGTAATTTCGCGCCAGTGATACGTCGGAGTGGAATGCGGTTGGCATCCTTGCACACCCCTGTGTTTAATATGTAACTGCTGGAAGTTTCATTGTTGTATGTCTGTCAGTTATTGTCCAATGCTCTATTGAAACGTTGCGTCGCACAGTTTGCGGATTTCGGGAAGGCAGAGTTAGAGGAGCAAGGCATCTCCATTAAATTTTGCGTAAAACTCAGAAAAACTTTTACAGAGACACGTCAAATGATGCAAGAAGCCTACAACGATGAGTGCTTAAGCCGTATTCTGTGTTACGAATGGTCCACACGGTTTAAAAATGGCCAGCCGGAAGTTAAAAGATGACTCTCGTTCAGGGCGCCCTTCGACGTCTACCGACGCCGCCCATATCAGGAACGCCAACGAAATTGTGCGTGCTAGTCGAAGACTGTCTGTCCGATAGATTGGAGGCCGACCGTTGTGGCCGAGCAGTTCTAGGCGCTTCAGTCCGGAACCGCGCTGCTCCTACGGTCGCAGGTTCGAATCCTGCCTCGGGCATGGAAGTGTGTGACATCCTTAGGTTACTTAGGTTTAAGTAGTTCTAAGTCTAGTGGCCTGATGACGTCAGATATTAAGTCCCATAGTGCTCAGAGCCATTTGAACCATTTGTTATCTATTGGAGAAGAATGTAACATATCAGTTGGATCATGTCATGAAGTCCTGACACAGCATCTTGGAATGTATCGTGTTGCCGCCAAATTGGTGTGCGGCTGATCCCGGCGGAGGTTCGAGTCCTCCCTCGGGCATGGGTGTGTGTGTTTGTCCTTAGGATAATTTAGGTTAAATAGTGTGTAAGCTTAGGGACTGGTGACCTTAGCAGTTAAGTCCCATAAGATTTAACACACATTTGAACATTTTTTGCCAAATTGGTCCCACGGCTCATGAGTCAAGACCAGAGAGACCTTAGCCTCGCAATCTGTGAAGAGCTTTTGGATCGCGAAAATGAGAATGAGGTGTTCCTTAAGAGAATCATAACTGGTGATGAGACCTGGGTCTACGGTTATGATGTTGAGACACTGAAAGGACGAAGATTTTCTACGATAGACGAGATAAAAGAAAATTCGCAGACGGCGCTTGGAGCGATCCAGCAAAAGGCGGACCAAGAATGCTTCCGAAAGTGAAAACGGCGTTGGGAGCGGTGTATCAATTGTGGAGGAGAGTATTTCGGAGACCAAGCACAATAAGTAAAAGGTAAGAGTAGAAAAGTTTTGTGGACAAAGTTCCGGACTTTTTTAACAGACCTCGTATCATGTAAGAAAAGGGTTACATAAATTTCACACGAGCTATGCTTTCTAAAACAGTGCTAATTCTTGGACGAAAGGTATTCGGTCTCTAGGAAATTTATTGTGTTTGAACTCAGAATATGTTCTAGAAAGCTCCAGGAAACGGAGGTTAAAAGCTTGAGTTCACATCTCATCGATACAACAATTTGAGGCGTGTACCGCCTCTGTAACCGAGCCGTTAGCATCGCTGCGTTCACTGTGGAAGGACGCGGATTCTATTCCCAGTTCCTACTCGAATTTTTCTGATATAGGGATGTACGGTGTGGTGTCCACTCAGCCTTACGAGGCCATATGAGGAGCTGCTCTTATAAACAAGTAGCGACGTCACCTGGCTTCATCTAGTGACAATAACGGTCGGTAGCATTGACTACAAATGGTTCAAATAGCTCTGAGCACTATGGGACTTAACTTCTGAGGTCATCAGTCCCATAGAACTTAGAACTACTTAAACCCAACTAACCTAAGGACAACACACACATCCATGCCCGAGGCAGAATTCGAACCTGCGACCGTAGCGGTCACGCAGTTCCAGATTGTAGCGCCTAGAACCGCTCGGCCACTTCGGCCGGCCATTTACTACATGTTGATCACATGTCCCACGATCATAGATCGCTCCTCATACTGCGTTGTAGACAGCACTCGGTTAGCCGAAATAGACCTTTATAAGCCTAATGCATTAGTGCTGCCTACGTTACGGTTACTGTGTTAAGACTAAATTGTGATGTTCGAAACCGGTGACGGTAGTTTTCAAACAAAGGAGGATAGACAGCATCACTGTGTCTGGTCGCTGTGTTTATTCCAATAACAAATCCTCTGTAACAACCGGACTGATTATTATTCTAATCGTCTTGGCTTCCAGTCTTACAGTCCTTATCACTGACATGTTCTAGAGAAGTCTTCAACTAGAGTAATATAGCTTTTATAAATCTCTCAGTTCGTGGAAGTCTTAATTCTAACTTCCTACCCACTTATTCGCACACTGCTCGCACCCAAATAAGGTGGTCATAAAAGAAAAAGAGATTAACGCTGCATTGTATCGAGTAACTGTTTAACATGATTTTTTTTTTCGATATTAAGCAGAAAATTGGCTGCATATTAAAATATCGGCCAGATTGTTGCTAATGTCGATGCAGTTTTTTCATCGGAGTACATTCCAATGTTCGTATCGTGTGACATCATTCGAGGCGAACAGTCGCAATTTCATCGTGCGGTCTGTCGTAAAAGGGCGCATTTCTGTTGTACTGTAAAGTCGTTTGTCAACAAAAAGAAAGAGCAATATAGAAAACGTAGAGAAAATAGATCAAAAAAGCTGTATTTTGACCTTACCCCTAAATTATTAACACGTGCAGCCTAATGCTAGAGTCACACGAGCGATCTATCATCTATTGTCCCCAGCTCTCAGCGTCATTTGATCATGCGTTTTGGCAGTTTATGGGAAATAGAAGCCACGGCCACTACGGCAGTGAAGCTGCGAACTTGCCGTGTAGTGTAAGAAAAGTAGACTTGAGCTGGCCTGTGCACAAGCTGGAAATAACTTAAAGCAACGCTAGGCATCCAAAACAAGAGTTAAATGAGTTTACGACTATTATTGACTTGTGCCAAACTTTTGAAGGCCAAAAAGCAACGAAATTTTTGGACTTTTTTCAGTTTTTCGCTTATAACAAAAAAACGATACAGCTTACAGAAAATTACCAAGCTGCCAGAGTGAAAGAGCATAAAATTTCGTGTAGAATGACCCACTTAAAAGTTAAAATCAGTACAGTCATTTAGCCACAATCGATCGTGACAGATCGGCAACTTTTACCAACTTGGTGGAAAACTCCGCTTTGCTCACATTCCAATTTCTGTAACTCAAAAGCAAATTCTCAAAATGAAAAATTTACGTATGAAAGTTGTAGAGCGTCAAATGCTGCGTACAAAGCGCTCCTATATTTTAAAATTCACTCACTCCTTTACATTAGAAGCAAAAAAAACGTGGAAGTTCAGAATGTTCAAATGTGTGTGAAATGTTACTCGACTTAATTACTGAGGTCATCAGTCCCTAAGCTTACACACTACTTAACCTAAATTATCCTAAGGACAAACACAAACACCCATGCCCGAGGGAGGACTCGAACCTCCGCCGGGACCAGCCGCACAGTCAATGACTGCAGCGCCTAAGACCGCTCGGCTAATCCCGCGGGGCAAAATGTGGAAGTATTCGTTGCGCTACATTCTTGCTAAGACCTGTTTGTGAACTTAAATTATCTTTGAACCCCAAATCATCCACATTTGACAAAATATTAGGATTTAAGGGCAATTTCGTTAGGCAGATACCTACCTAGGTAGTTAGCTCTGTGTGTTAATTAATTGCCGTGGCAGTTCATGATGACAAACGTGTTTATAAATCAAAAGAAAAAACAAAATAAAATAAATTCAGTTTTGTAGTCGGCAAGGCTTAGGGCAATGTTCTCTTTCAAAATGGTCGACAATTCGATTTTTATTGCAATTTTTGTAAGGTATATGTGTCTAGAATGTCAAGAAGAAAAGGATTTTTAATTCGTGCGTTGCAAAAGTTTCTACAGCTCAGTTATAATATATTTTTGATGTTTTCTTCTTGACATTCTAGACACATACACATTACAAAAATTGCAATAAAAAATCGAATTGTCGTCCATTTTGAAAGAGAACATGGCCCTAAGCCTTGCCGAATACAAAACTGAATTTAGGTAAGGACCAAAATGAAATGGGCCCCTTGTATGACAAATCATTATCAGCGGTAATAGAAGACCTAATGTTATAGTGTCGGAGAGACCTCAAACATAGGGCAACCCAAGGAGGCTCACCATTTTCAACCGACATCTGTGTGAAAGTAGCCAGGAAGCTGAAGGGCAACAACAGGCGGACAGGCATCTCATCAGCACGGCTTGTTGCCACGGGAGGAATTACCACTGTATGCGTTGCCCCTCGTGTGAACCTCTTTCACACGCCGCTCGTGTACAAAACATCGACCAATTCTTCCACGTGTTCCGCTGGACTCACTGTCAGCGAGCGCTCCCATGACCGACTGTCTGCCGTTTCCGCGTCCGTCCCAGCCCAAAGACGCCATCTCGTCCCGGAAGTACGAACTGTCACGCGAGTAGGGCATACTGTAGACATGAGTATCGACACGGATGTACCATTCAACTCTGGTAAATAAATCTTGCCTAAAAGTGCATTGACCCCTTAAGTAAGGTACTGTACCTCAGCTGAGACCGTCAAAACGAGTTCTGGGCTGTCATATACTGCTACAAAGCTTACTGAAACGACACGAGGCTTAGAAGAAATAGATACCCTCTCACCGAATTTCAGCTATGCGGATTTATGCGTTTTCATCAGGAAACAGCCTGCACCTGCTTCGACAGGCAATGTTGGCCCTTAGTGTTAGGCACTAGGCCATTAAGCTATTACGGAAAGCATGACTGGCATGGAAAACGAACGTCAAGGCAGTGTCTCAGGAGATAGCGATGAAGAGTCTAGCTGAGTCAGGATTCAACTGTCGTTACTGCTCACTCTAATGTTGCAAGTTTCGTCTGTGGGAAACTTATAGGCTCTGTATTGCTTCCGCAAACACGAACGTCCACCTACTGACAATCATTTCAAAATAAAACAACTGCTCTTTGTAAATTCGTCAGAGCAAGCAACCCCAGTTGTAGTAATACATTCGTGCATGTTTTCTGCATATAATTCAGATGCATTCTTACATATATTTTGCTTAAAATCGTCCTTCAACGTTAAAAGCACATCGTTTTTCTAATTACAAAATGTAAAATAGATTTTTTTTAAGTTTTATCTCTAAATATTGCTATTCTAAAAGCATAAAATTAACAATTAAATTGATTTCCTTGTCTGACCTTTTTACTTGGAAACTGCTGTGCTTGTAAGGCTCAAATTTAGATCGAATTATCGACTTAATTAGTTTTTGCATAACGTTTAGACAAGTCAGAGAGAGAGGGCGGGAGAGAGAGAGAATGCGTTACACATTTCGGTAAAGACGGTCTTCAGAAATAGTACAGTAACTCGTTAACGTATTCTTTGGAATCATGTCATTTAGCTAATTTATATCTGTAGGCGGAAGTTTAAGGCGGATGAACACAACTAATGACTTTAAATACAGAGGTTGTGATTTAGTCATTGCAAGAATTAATTATGATAAATCAGTACTTTCTGTAGTGCATTTCATTTTCGAGTCAATAATACCGTAATATGGAGAAACAGACCGGCAGCAAGCACGAAATGGCTTTCAACATTCAGTTCCCCGTGAAATTTAAGATTTCACAGACCGAGCAGTGTATTTCTCTCCATCTCATATACTAGCTAAACTCGCCATATCGGCCCTAGTTGTCTAGCCCTTGCCTGCTTCATCGGACAATGCAAAACTGGGCGATAAACAAACGCATGGAAATCTCTACTTTGCCCAGTAAAATGGTTCTCTCCACGAGGATACAAATTCAAAATTATATTAGTCCTCGTGTTTTAATTAACCCACTTGTAAACTATATGTATTAAAAATTTGATTAAGTATATTACTGTTATATCACAGAGTAATAAGATGTATAGGTTTGACACACAACTGTACACTATGAATGGGGTACGTAACGTATGTATGAACGTAACCAGCCTAGAGAGCGCTATATATTTCAGTCACACGTCGTTATTTAGAATCAGAGAGAGAGAGACGACTTTCCAGACATCCCCTATGAGTCCAAAAAGTTTCGAGATTGGACTAAAAAAAATGGAGAAACGTTAAGATGGTGGTTTTAACACATCAGATGTCCTAAATAGGCTGAGTACAATGCACAGAAAGTTCATACAAACATGTAAAACTGTCAGGAAACTCCTACTTTGATACTGTTCATCTCGTTTGTCACGCCAGCTTGAATGTGGTTATGTCATCAAAGTACGAGTTTTGAAGCGAATTTCTACACTTTGTCGATTCGTGGTTGGCTCGCAGCCTTATCACCCGTGATGATTTTTCCAGAAAATAACTGTCCGCTTTTTGGATTTCAATCAAGTCGCAGCAGTCGTCCAAGCATCTTTGGTTTTGTTCGAGACTCAAGCTGTGTGGGACGAACTTTGCACACACTTTTCTCTTCTTCAAAATATTCTGGAGAATGCCTTGAACGCTTGATTTAGAGACGTTGATCAGTTGCGATTTGTGATACACCAACGTTGGCACACTACAGTCGCACGTCCATTGTAGTTTTTGCGCTGACAACACTTATGCGCCATGAATAGATTCAGTCTTGAAATGTCCCCCCAGAAAAAATTAAAAATGACTGTGCTGGAAAACCTCTTATGTTATTTGATTTTCAAACAACTGAGCAAAACTGAACGTACTCAGACATTTCTCTCTTTACTTATTCTGATCATCACTAAACTGAGACACAATATTTTTAGCGCAACACAATCTGACTTACAATAATCCCTAAAAAAGAATGACCCTGACTAACAATAATCTATACCTTTCATGAATCACTTACCTCACAAAAATCCAAACTACTGCAAAACAGCGAGCGCCAATACTGCCAGCTAAATAAAAGATTCTAACTACTTAAGGCACTAACTACTGATAGGCATAGTTAATAAATGAAAGATCTTGATAGAGAACAAACAATGTATTTACCTTAATAGTGTTCAAAAGTCATCATATGTATATCTATTAATTCATGACATCCATCTTTACAAATTTCCTTTTCCTGGCGGACACAGTCCAGATCGTCCACTTATAGTAACCTCTCAAAACTCCGCCATCTCTCTCCCCACACCACCACTGCTGGCGGCTCATCTCCAACTGCGCAACGCTAAGCGCTGTTCACATCCAACTGCCCAACGCTACAATAGCGAATATTCCAACAATGCCAACCAGCCACAGACTGCACACAGCAGTCAGTGATTCTCATACAGGGCGCTACGTGGCGTTACCAACATAAAAACCTAAACAGCCTATGTAGACTATTGTGAAGTGGAATTCTTGCAGAAACAATGCCCAACGTTTTAACCTGTCATGATTTACTTTTGAAGACATAAGTAATTGTAATGCACGATGATCACTGTATTCTTTTACGTGTTTACCAGAAAGAAAGAAACGGAATTTGTTAAATGCCCAAATGATAGCTAAAGCTTATAATTCAGTAACGGAATAATTTTTCATATTTTGTTAGCACGCGGCTAGAAAAAGCAATGATTTTCCGCAGTAATGTCAGCTTATGGCTTCTTGAAATAACTGGGCTCCAAGACCGACTGTAGAAGAATCTGTGCTAAGGCAGAAATCTTGTGACAGATCTGGATTAGTTAGTATTGGCGCGTTAAGTAGCGATTCTTTCAAAGAATTGAATTCCAACTGAGCCCTTTCGTCCCAGTTCCAAATAGTATTTTTTCCAGTGAGAGAACAAAGTTTTGGTGTAACTAGAATTTGCATATTCAGAAAACGACGGTAAAAATTTACAAGACCTAGAAAACTGCAGGCTTGTTTTTTAGTGGATGGAACTGGAATGGCTCTGATTGCTTCTAACTTTTCAGGATCCGGCTGAATGCCTTCAAAAGAAATAATGTGTACAAAAACCTTCACCTTTGACCTGATCGTCCGCTTATAGCGACCTCTCAAAAAACCCGCCATCTCACTTCCCCACATCCACCACTGCTGGCGGCTCACCTCCAACTGCCCAACGCTACGCGCTGTTCACATCCAACTGCCCAACACTACAATAGCGAATATTCCAACAATGCCACCCAGCCACAGACTGCACACATCAGAGTCAGTGATTTTCATACAGAGCACTACGTGGCGTTACCAACATAAAAAGCTAAACAGCTAAACAGTCTACTTACAGTCTCGGTGTAATTGTATCACTTCATTTCTGTCGTCAAGTGTCTATGCTTTATATTTGTCTGTATCTGACCTTATTGATATACGAAAAGCTGTATATTGCCCCTGAAACTTGAGGCAGATTGAATGTGCACTTGATGGAGAAATGAACTTAGTTGTTCAGTCTCTATGATCGTAACCTATCGTGTAAACTATCCGGTCCACCTTGATGACAGGGTATACAGTCATGTTACTGTGACATTCATAATCAGACTATCTCAAGGGGAGTCCTAAATTAGGAAACCTACCTTCAAAGTCTAACAAATCTACATCTTTAACTTCAGTTGTGTAGCAATAGGGAATATCCTGTAAAAACCTAAGTTCACCCTGGAATTAGGATTCAAAACTAATCATAAGTTGATTAGAAAAGTGCACTAGAAACCGCAGCTACTTCCTTAAGCCATCAGTCCAGAGATTCGTCTTTCAAAAATAGTAAAGGGCATTTTTTTTCATTAGATATCTACAGCTGCTGTTCTGTTCCATATACAAATGTACTGCAGTAAGACGCAATAGTTAAACGGAACTCTTTGAAATACTATGATGTCATCCCTCTTATGACAAAACCACAAGTTGCAAAAATTATGAATTTAGCTTAAGTCCATTCGCAAGTATCGTTCTTCGTGTTATCTGCAATGTCAAAAACTCGAATGTGTTGTCGGATGGTGTAGGAGAAAGATTAAAAGAAGCGCACTTTGCTGTGCTACATCTACCAATGTGACACATTCACTATTTTGTCAAGCTTGTGATTCATGCTGTGTATCGCCAGAACAGCGGATGTGGCACATTTGATCTCCCGTGGTCCACTGTAGTCACCTACTTTGTCATATCCCTCTTTTGTTCATACGTATCAATGTCAAAACTCTTCAAATGCTCATCTTCTTCTTTACAGACGAAAATAAATAGGTAAAAAGTGTCAAGAAATGAAGACTTCAGGTAGAGTTATACTCGTACATTGAATTCAAAGGAAAAGACAGACTGGGCTGACCCTAGCTACTTCCTCTCTCTCAGAATAAATTACCAAACAAAAGTTTTATTTAGTTGATAGCGGACCAGAAAATCAAAACGTATAGATTTTTCAGGAACAAGGGAAGTTCAGTGCAACAACACAACATTATTCCAAATCATGTCCGCCCCCGGCAGCTGAATGGCAGCCGGCACGGTAACTCAGCGTGTTCGGTCAGAGGGTTAGCTGTCCTCTGTAATAAAAAAAATGAGTTAATGGGTCAACAACGAACTGAAACGGGTGTCTTGCGACGTCCGCCCCGAGCAGATACAACGAACGAAAACGAACAAAATGAGAAAAAAAAAATGGTCAGCGTGACAGAATGTCAATCCCAAGGGCCCGGGTTCGATTCCCGGCTGGGTCGGAGATTTTCTCCGCTCAGGGACTGGGTGTTGTGTTGTCCTAATCATCATCATTTCATCCCCATCGACGCGCAAGTCGCCGAAGTGGCGTCAAATCGAAAGACTTGCACCCGGCGAACGGTCTACCCGACGGGAGCCCCTAGTCACACGACATTTCAAATCATACCCAAAATAGAAAAAGGTGGAACAACCAGAAAAGTACAAAACAGCCGAAGGTGTTCCGTTCATTAATGTTCCCTCGTTGCACAAAGAGTTCTTTTTTTTCATGTCTACCTGAAATCTGACAAGAGCCATGGTTAGAATTGCTCTTCCAAAAGGCTGTGGCGGTATTGTTGAGCAAGACGAACGTGGTAGAGCCTGAAAACATAACACACTGTCACAGAGTGATGATCCTAGAAGGCGGCACATCTTGAGTTATCATCCCGGCATCACATCACAGGAGAAGAAAGGTCATAAAAAACAATCCTGATTCAAAGATGAATATTTCAGTAACGTATAACTGCCATCAAATAAGATGCGGAGAGGACAACTGGAAGCCAGCGTTTCTTACAAACTGCAGGCAAATATTCTGACAGTAAAATTCTTTAGATTGAAGAAAGGTTAGTGTTGTATATGTAAAGTGCACTGAGAGCAAAACGCTAGCGTATAGCCATTAAAGTGTTCCAACGATATATATCAATCTATATGCTGCTTCCTACACTACAAAAGTATGTTTTCGCCTATCCGAGACATATGGCATAGTAAAATATACAGCCTGAAAAACAACAAAAAAGGAGACAGCATTTGTTACTTTACAGTGAAGTAGACAGTAGAACACTGTCAGTAACTGTAATAGCTACACTTGTGCATTACTGCGTCATTATGCTATCGGGTAACACACAAGTGAGGAGGTACGGGTCAGTAGATGAACTCTTTATTTTGTTTCTACGCATGTCACCCTGAGGAACAAGTATGCAAACTTCCAGCCTACTCAATACGCATTTTTCTAACAGCGCATAAAGTTTAAATGTGTTGAGAAGGGGCCGACCGCGGTGACCGAGCGGTTCTAGGAGCTTCAGTCCGGAACTGCGCGCCTGCTACGGTCGCAGGTTGGAATCCTGCCTCGGGCATGGATGTATGTGATGTCCTTAGCTTAGTTAGGTTTAAGTAGTTCTAAGTTCTAGGGGAGTGATGACCTCAGCTGTTAAGTCCCATAGTGCTCAGAGCCATTTGAACCGTTTGTTGAAAAGGAATACACGAAGTTCCAAAGCAAAACGCTTCCATACTCTGCTATCAAAGAAAGAAAGCTCTTTCAGAGTTTTATACAACAATAATTGATGGTGTAGCCTTGAAAAGAAAGGGACGACATTTGACACACCTGTTTGTTCCGATGGCATCTTCCAATTGCACAAGCAAAACGCAAAAATCTGTCGACAGTGTGTGAGAAACATATGATTGCAAGCCAATACCACGGATGTTATCGCCGTTTGTTGAGCGATGGGATGCGCTTGAAGTATTTTTTTAACCGTTTAGAGGACCCTGATGCAAATATTATAAGGATTACGTCAATTAGATTTATTGTTTACAGGTTGATTGTCCTCTGACCTTTGCTTTGTAGTGTCTTGATTTTCACACTGAAAAACGTATTGCAACAGCAGTGACATTGGATTAAGTACTTAGCGTGTCTGATTGACTTGTAAGACATGTGCGAGAACCCAGAAACTATTTTTAATGCCAAAATCACCAACATGCAATATCCCTGAAGCGGAATTGTTAAACGTATGAATTTCCTGTCCTGACATATGCAAGTACCCTAATAATAAATCATGCATAAAACATTCCACAGATTTCCAGTGTTGAGTTTTAAGGCTGTGGAAAGCATGCAGTCGTCTATATTTCAAATCTAGTGTACTACATATTCTTTGTTTTTACGCAAATGAGACGATATTTCGTTAATTGTAAATTTTTTGAACTGTATCAGTAAATTAGTGAACGCTGGAATGTTTGAAAAAAATCCCATCGGTATTGTACCTAATATCACTCTTGCAGTTTTAATTTTCCAAGCGTCTCCTGTTGAAAAAAACCACACAACATATTCACATTTCTACTTGAAATGCTTAAGCCTTGCACTGAATGGCTGCCAGTCATTTTGCAACGACTAGTTCATCGAGTTTACAGAGCTATCCGGTGTCCATAGTGTAGGGTGACCAAATTATTTTCGGTGAAAACTGGGACACATTCAGCCGGGTGCCAATGGACACCTCATTCCACGTGTACCCAGGTTTCTTAATTTTACATATTAATGTTTTGTTGATACATTTTGTTAACCCGATTATTATAACTAATAAGAGGATACAAAAGATTGATATAATCTAGATTATCTGTATAATTAATGACATTTAATAAACATATACAGTAATAAAGAAATGGATTACGATTTTACAAAATTTTACAGCCATTCAACTTTTAATCAATTAATATTAACATGAGATTTAATATTACTGAGCACTTGTAGATGGAATTGACTGTCCTTGGAGAAAAGGGTATTTTTCACTGCCTCCAGCCTTCTTGATCATGTCTTTGTTCTTTGAGACACAAGTGATAAAACTCGGCACAATCCATTTTGTAGTTGTACAGGATCTGCAGGGTTGCTTCAAGAGAGTCCACCTCCATTCTGTTTCTTTCATCAGCCCACTGGATATTCATGAATGAAAATATTCTTTCCACATTGGCGTTACGGGCTGGGATTGCAAATAAATACCTTGCAATTATTACCAACTCAGAGTAATGCTGAAGACAGTCACAGCTTTTAAAAAAACTCACCCACTTCCCATGACATTCCAATGGTGTTTTTTTTCATCATTCCACTTGTGAAGACTTTCTTCAACAAAATTTGTCAGTATGCCGAACTGATCAAAGAGAATGGAATCATCTATTTCAATCTCTTTACTCTTCAAATAAGAAGGTGTCTCTTCAACACTTTCCCATTTTGGCACTCTCTTCAGTAACATACAATCAAACACTGGCGATGAGGGTAAATATGAGGCGCTCCACTTGCTGAGATATTCTACAATAGTGTCATAAAACTTGTTAACTTCTTCTCTAAAACTCCTTTCCGCTGCTTCTGATACTTCTGCTCTTTTAAGGACAGATTTAACATTAAAAGAAATGAACTGCTGTTCTCTCCTCTTAGTACCAGTTTCCAGAGTATTTTTCAAAACACTATTTACCTCTATTACACTTTTCGTGCTTCCCTTCAATTTCCTTTATCCCATGCTGCAAAGTGCTAAGCTGACTGTGAATGAACCATAAGTAGGCTTCACTTAAAGGGTTACTGAAAAACTGAACCAATATTTTGGGGGCTTTGTCTTCGTTTAGGAAAAAATCTTTTAACGGTTCAAACAGGCGGATTACTCTTTCAACTGCTGGAAACAGTAATAACCAGCGAGTTTTCGAGTGACACATTACATTCATATATTCGGTTCCCACATAATCACAGAACTCCTTAAGCCTCTCTGTTCTAACAGTATATATGTAAAATATGTCTGCACGCTATTGTGTAAAACATGTGCAGGGCACCCTATGCCTTCAATGTTTTCATGCAATGTTGCCTTTAATTTGGTAAATACGTTGCGTTTGCCTTGTCTTTTAAACCACCAAAGTTTGTGTGGTGTTGTCTCCACAAAATACCACACATTTATTTTTCTCAAGATCAAACATTTCGATGGTGTTGTCTCCACAAAATGCGACACATTTATTTTTCTCAAGATTAAACGTTTCGATAGTATTCAAAATCTTGAAATTTCGTCAGATGTTTCATTAGGTAGGGAACTCACCTTCAGAAGTTTGGTCTCAATTCCCTGATTAATATCGAAAAACTGAACAACAAACGGAAATATTTTAGTGGCCTTATGATTGCTGGCATCAGTGGCTATCCCGTAGAAAGAAGACTTTTTGATGTATTCAAGGCTTTCGTTTACACTCTGGGGAGCAATAACTCCTTTCACTACGGCTGACACTTTAGTACTTGCTGAACTAAACGTTTTTGCAATGGAAGAATCATCAAACATAATGCTGTTAAGCTTATTAGTACAATCACTAGATCTATAAGTTTGGTGATGTTTTACCGTGTGTTAGGCTAGTGTAAGCTCGGCTGCTCGAGCTTTCGTCTCTTCACTTGACTGATGTTTCACAAAATAATTTTGTTGAGTTTTACTGCAGCTCGGTGCACTGTATCTGTTAATGTGTTTCTTTGACCTGATGTGATCAACTATGTCGGAACGTCCACCATGACTTCTACTAATAAAACAGTTACATACGGAACACTCTGCTTCGTAATCAAAACGACCTTTCTTAATGAAATTCCATTGCTTGGAATAACAGTCACTGTACTTGCAGCCACGTTTCGGCATTGCGTTTCACAGTACTGCAGCAATAATACCACGAATATGAGAAAAAACTATTGCAGTTTGTCTGACAAAACATCAACTACTACACTGTTCTGACAATGAGTGTGTGAGTAAGTGGCGCGACAATCGGACGGTTTCATAGCTCTCTTACAATAATACAACTTACTACTTGTTGGCCAAAGTACCGCTCAAAGTAAATTATTGCCTGAGTGTATCATACTGATACTGTGATTACTAGTATGGGGCAATGGAGGTTTTAGACAAATAAGCTAAAATATATTAATTTCTTGTGTTGTATTTCCTGTAATATAGCGAAATCCCAAAAATTTGAGAAAGTTTCACGAAATGTATTTAAAAACTGAATTCCGGGACTTTTGAGCGTCCCGAAACAAATTTTCGGGACACCGGAGCACAGGGATGAAAACCGGGACAATCCCGGTTTTCCGGGACGCTTGGTCACCCTACCATAGTGGTATTTCTGTCAGACAGTGAGATACGTCGAGTATTTACTAAAAAGTGTCATATTGTCTGAATGTTGCGTGTTAAACCGCTGCTAACTGACTACAAATGGAACTCCTCTGCAATGTCCTGCCGATGGAAATATATATGTGAGACACAGCACATCATTCGGAAAAAGGCGCTACTAACATTCTGTCATCACTTATTTTAAGAAGTCGAAGAAACCTCTGAATTACCTTCAACAATGCTGGGCATACCCTCATGTGGCGACAGTTGGAAACACGTAACGACCCAGGAGCACTGTTGAATATGATCGTTTTAATGAGGTCCAGGTGTACTGGTGCAGGGAGGCATAATGCTGCACGGGCATATTGATTTCTTGAACAAAACATCTCGTCACTCAACGTTACGTTGTGCTCCATCCCCATGTGCGTCCTTCCAGGGGCGCATTCGGCTCTGTCTTAATTTTTATGGATGGCAATGCGCGGCCGCACTGAACAATGCAGACAGAGAAGCTCTTGGAACAAGAGAAGGATGTTCAGCGAATGGACTGGCCTCCCCGCTCCCCGAATTAAATCCTGTCGAGCACCTGTGGAATACGTTGGAGAGACGTATTTCAGTACACCCACATGCACCAAAGACCATTCACAAGTTGTCAACCGCTCTGGTAAATAACTTGTGTGACTAGGGCCTCCCGTCGGGTAGACGTTCGCCGGGTGCAAGTCTTTCGATTTGACGCCACTTCGGCGACTTGCGCGTCGATGGGGATGAAATGATGATGGTTATGACAACACAACACCCAGTCGCTGAGAAAAAAATTTCTGACCCAGGCGGGAATCGAACCCGTGCCCTTAGGATTGACGTTCTGTCGCTCTGACTATTTTTTTTATCTTATTTTGTTCGATATTGTTCGTTGAATTCGTTGGAGGCGTACGTCCGATGACACTCATTTAGGTTCTTCGTTGATCCACTCACTCAGTTTTTTTGTTACAGAGGGTAGCGAACCCTCTGACCGAACACGCTGAGCTACCGTGCCGGCATCAGTCAGCTACCGGGGGCGGACACCGCTCTGATGGAGGAATGGTACCACTATCTCTAGAACTCTTTACTGGTCTTGTTGCCGGCCGGTGTAACCGAGCGGTTCTAGGCGCTACAGTGTGGAACCGCGCGACCGCTACGCTCGCAGGCTCGAATCCTGCATGGATGTGTGTAATGTCCTTAGGTTAGTTAGGTTTAAGTAGTTGTGAGTTCTAGGGGAAGGAATAGTACGTTAGCTAAAATAGATAATGTGTTGCGGTTGTCGCCTGATAGACGGGGTGGGAGCCTGCG
Organism: Schistocerca cancellata; assembly: GCF_023864275.1. NCBI lineage: Eukaryota > Metazoa > Arthropoda > Insecta > Orthoptera > Acrididae > Schistocerca > Schistocerca cancellata. The sequence goes on from NC_064627.1 coordinate 288,194,589, forward strand.
GAGTGTCAGACCGGCTGTGTGGCTGGATTGAGGAGTTTTTGGCAGGCGGAGCGCAGCATGTTGTTGTCAACGGAGAGACGTCTACAGACGTTACAGTGACCTCTGGTGTGCCACAGGGGAGTGTTGTGGGACCATTGCTTTTCACAATATATGTAAGTGACCTGGTGGGTGGTGTCGGAGGTTCCATGCGGCTTTTCGCGGATGATGCTGTGGTGTGCAGAGGGGTTGCAGCGTTGGAGGATTGTGGCGAAATGCAGGAGGATCTGCGGCGGATGGACGCTTGGTGCAGGGAGTGGCAACTGACCCTTAACATAGACAAATGTAATGTGTTGCGAATGCATAGAGAGAAGGATCCTTTGTTGTATGATTGTGTGATGGCGGAGCAAACACTGGTGGCGGTTGCTTCTGTGGGATATCTGGGAGTGTGCGTGCGGAGCGGTTTGGAGTGGAGTGATCATATAGAATTGGTTGTTGGTGGGGCGGGTACCGGGTTGACATTCATTGGGAGAGTCCTTGGGAAATGTAGTCCATCAACAAGGGAGGTGGCTTACAAAACGCTCGTTCGACCTGTACTTGAGTGTTGCTCATCAGTGTGGGATCCGTACCAGATCGGGTTGACGGAGATAGAGAGGATCCAGGGAAGAGCGGCGCGTTTCGTCACAGGGTTATTTGGTAACCGTGATAGCGTTACGGAGATGTTTAACAAACTCAAGTGGCAGACTCTGCAAGAGAGGCGCTCTGCATCGCGGTGTAGCTTGCTCGCCAGGTTTCGAGAGGGTGCGTTTCTGGATGAGGTATCGAATATATTGCTTCCCCCTACTTATACCTCCCGAGGAGATCACGAATGTAAAATCAGAGAGATTAGAGCGCGCACAGAGGCTTTCAGACAGTCGTTCTTCCCGCGAACCATACGCGACTGGAACAGGAAAGGGAGGTAATGACAGTGGCACGTAAAGTGCCCTCCGCCACACACCGTTGGGTGGCTTGCGGAGTATAAATGTAGATGTAGATGTAGATGAAGTCGTCTAAGGAGCGTATTGTGGGAGATCTGCAGTGCATTATTTCATTCTGCTTAAAATTTAAGTGAGATTCGAAGCCTTATTGCTCCTCTGCTCATCTCTTTTTAGTGTGAACTGCAGCTGGCCACGTCACTGCAGGCTAGCTGTACCAGCTGACCGGTAAGACTGTTGTCCCGAATTATCGCTAAGTCTATTTGCGCGTAACGCACAGCACAAAACGTACTCTTACTATCGTACTTGACGGTACTCGAGACTGCTTGGCTGCAGTCCCACGTGAAACGGAAACCCAACATGGTTCAAGCAAACACGGAAGAATACATAGTGCAATGTGTACATCAGGTTTATTCTTATGATAAACGGATTATTGATCACGAGAAGAGCGGACGTTCGAGAATTGGACAGAATCGCGATAACAGTTCTTAACTGCTGCTTTTGCATATGAACTGCACCCTAGCATATTTTACTGTCCGTGTTTCACAGATGTTTTTATTATTCAGATCAATCCTGTGTATGTTAACAATGCTAAAGTACGACGTGCAGATAATACCAGCACAAACCGCTGGATATAGAGCGATCGAAGGTTTGAGCACAAACCAAAATTAGTTCAGCCACGATGTAAACTGTAGGCTTGGCCACTGTTTCTGTGTTTTGATACAGTGTTTCGATACGTGGAACTGTTTCAGTTTTTCGGAACGGCTGTGGTTCACTGTATCGAAACAGTGGTGTTTCATTCCGCCCCTGTCTCGGATAACCGGACCAGATTCGATCTCGAGCCAGACACAGAAACTGTATCATTGTTTCAAAATAAGGCTGTTTCAGTCCACCTGTGCTTGGAACGGACTAACTGTATCGAAACATTGATGTTTCATTCCGCTCTGTGTCGGACGAGATTCGGGCTCGGCACAGGTACTGGGTACTGAAACACAACATACTACTTCGTGAAACACTTTCAAGAGTGTCGAAATCTTTTTGACAAGCAATAGCATGAAGCTTAAGATATCCGAAAATAAAGCTTCATTTCTAGCTGACTGTCCTATTCCGAAATGGCGTAACATCTGCTTTATAAACACTAACCAAACAATAAAACAACGCATACTATTCACATTCGAAATAATAAATATGTGAAAATCATTCAGTTAAATTACACTTTTTTTATAACATACGCTTCTCTGTTCATGTACAGTAATCTTATTAAGAAACGCCAGTAAGCCTACAACATTTTGAATAAGAAAAGGCGTAGAGTGACAGTTATTAGACATATATACAAATTTGATGTAAGTAAAATTGCAAGCAATCTGTTTGACATATCACTGATAGTGTAATGGTGAACGGGAAGGACTGGGAAGCGCGGTGAATTTATAGTAACGGTTCGAAACACCTTGATAGACAAGACTTTTTCTTTTATATTTTGTTATTTATTCGAATTATTTGGCATTATTTGTGAGTCTATAGGCACTGTTTCTATTATCCACAATGATTCCCTTTGTGTGCATGGAAATTAGCAGGATGGGTATATTACCCATACTAACGGAATGTGGGAATCTCAGTAGCATATCCGTTGTTTCTGCAGTTTGCTACCACCTCCAATTCCGTTCGTGGTGGTTCTGTCTTCAGCTATGGCTGTCCTCAGCCAATTGAAACGTATGAAAGTCACAGGACACGAAAGCAGCGCATTTGCTGCATGAAATACGAAACTGCCAAGACGCCTAAGTGATAGTTTCATACTTTCTTCGATATGATTAGCGCTCTCGCATCTCATTTGTGTTTATATGGACATACTTATACAGCAGACATTCAAGATGATAAAATGTGTAGGTTTATTAAATTACAAAACACAAACTGTTTCACTGTTTCGAAACAGCGTATCGAAACATTACATTGTACTGTTTCATTTGTTGCGAAACAGTTACGTGTTTCAGTTTGCCCATCTCTAGTAAACTGATGGAGCAATCACTCCATAGATATTCCTACCATGGCACGACTATTATCTTGGAGTTGTGAAGATCTCTGGCACAACTACATCCTTCACAACAATTTCTTTGGTACTTTTCGAATACGCGCTTTATAGCGTACTGACTTCTGCTCTATGTGTCAACAATGTGAAGGTATTATTAGACAAGATGATAAATCGGGGAGAACCAGCAAAACGAGTAAGTACGTTGAAAAAGTGTCTTTTATTATTTGAAATTAACAATCTTAGAGAAACAGCTAACTACGTTAAAATACTTATTTCCGAAACAACATGAAGTTTTTAAATTACATATGCACACAGCAGTTCACAAAATTTACCACCTCTTGGTAGACAAACTGCCAGTGTGTTCATTATACGTGAAAAGCTATAACACAATTACGTCAGTGTTGAATGGTATAGGACCGTAATACTTGGTGCTTATAGCTTTCAGAGTCTAGGTATTGTGTTTCAGGCACTCGTAAGGTATTATCCATGACGATGTCGTTCTTCTGTAAATAACATTAGTTCCACGAAGGAACATTTTACGGTTTTGGCAACAGTTCTCTCTTTCTCTCACTTTATGTATAATGTTGTTTATTAGTGTTGTTTTCAGTTCAACTCCCGATAACGTCACTTCACATGTCGAGTAAGTCATCGACTGTATTTAGTACACACATGTACAAATACGAATTCACGTATACCAGGCTTCGAATTTTTTTGTGGAAAGTACCGTTCCAGAATTAAATTAAAAACGGCTCCAATCCGACGATTCTGCACAGGCTTTCGAGCGATTTTGGCAAACACTGTAACAGTCAGCTCTTCGTATTGGGATAGAGAATTACACTCAGGGGAGTGTATTTTACACTGGAACACTTACCAGATTTTTGCCTCTAGCCAACCCTGTAATAAAAGTTTAATGTATTTTCTTATTTCACTTTGAGCTGACAGCATTCACTTTATATGTGCCGCAGTCTTTTTCAGAAACTACTTCGGAAAAGTAAGGTTTTTACAAATGTGCCTAGGAAAAAATATTCTATTCAAATTTGAAAGTGGCGCTACCGAGAAAACCTCGTCAGTACTGTCAATCTATGTGCTACATTAGTAATCTATTACACGCTAGTAATCAGGAAGTGAAATCAAATTAAGAAGAAGTGTGATCAAAAACCAGTTACAAGTTAAAAACATTTTGAAATAGAAGTTATTGGCAACTGACACAAATTTCAATAATTTCAAAATAAGAATTATTGTTTGCCCTTTTGAAATAGATATTATTCGTTGTAACCATATGTTGTTCAAGGGGTGGCGCACATCCGTCATGTCTAGACAACACTGCAATCTGCGCTCTGCCTGGAAACAATATTTCAAAAGAGTCTTGCGAAAACCTTGTATGATTGCTACTCCGTAGCTCGTAAGTATTTCTTAAAAGACATCTTGGTGTACACCATGAGCATCATGTAAAATTTGTTACAAGTAGCTCATGGTGTACAGCAAGATGTCTTTTAACAAATGAGTAATGCCTTATAATGCATACGAAAAATCAAAACCTAGACTTTTAAAGTTGCGACGTTCTAGTAATCGAGATCGTACAGCAAACTAGGCGTTTTACACGACCCTCCTGTTACAGCAGAATAAGAAGATGTAATCGCACTATAGCTTTTATCGTGTCTTAAGTTTTATAAGAAATTGTGCCCCGACGTACGGACATAGTCTGAGTGGCATCATTGCTAGCTTACGGCAGTAACATATTAATTTTTACAGGCAGGCTCAGATATTCTAGAGCGTGTTATTGAGACGTGACATTACTACAGTATCGAGATATTACGTTTGTAATTGTTATGGGTGGGGGCGTGGAATGTTAGATCCTTACTCGCGTAGGCAGGTTACAGAAATTAAAAAGGGAAATGGATAGGTTGAGGTTAGATATAATGGGAATTAGTCAGGTGCGATGACAGGAAGAACAGGCCTTCTGGTCAGGTCAGTACAGGATTATCTACGCAAAATGAAACAGGGATAATACAGGTTTAGGCCTAATGATGAATAAGAAAATAGATATGACGATAAGAAACTATGGACACGAAGCCAATGCCCACCAAATTATTAAAAGCTTATGTGTCAACTAGCTCCACAGATGAAAATACTAAAAGAACATATGATTAGTTATAGAAACCATCTATGAAAACGCTATTCCATCTGATGTGCGAAATATATGAGAAAGGCGAAATATACTCGGATGTCTGAATGAATGTTGTAACGTCAGTTTCAAAGAAAATAGCTGCTAACGGTTGTGAATATTATCTAACCACCAGTTTAATTGGTAATGGTTGCAAAATATTGACTACAATTGTTTACAGAAGAAACTGGCGGAAGCCGGACAAATGTAGGAACACGCGAAGCAGTATTGATTCTACGATTTATCTCCGAAGACCATTGAATTATTACTTTTAATTATCAAAGCTAGTATATGTTCGCATTTAAACTGTTGTATTTTTCCTGTCTGCATTTACTGTGAACCTCTTGATGGCGGGAGGCTAAAGGGTTTTAAGGATTGCAAGAAATTGCCAAAGATATGACGATTTACTTTCCCCTTTATTTTTTTCTTCAAAGAAGTGTCACTGGCGAGTTTTGAGTATTTGAATATCATGTTCCCGTATTAAAGTTTGTTTATTTTGCCAAAACACACCAAGGCTTACACAACTTCACCTTACTAACATGCTAATTTAGTTCCAATTCATACGGTATCCTGAGAAAACGTATTATTAAACAGGCAACTGAAGACCAGACAGGTCAATAGGCTATGTAGCAGCTCATTGTTAGTGTATAATATACACGCAATAAAAAAAGTTTTGCATCACTCGATTCCGAGAGTTTTGGAACCTGTATAGAAAATGTATAGAAAATGTTTAACATAAACATCATTTCCGTCCGTTTTATTGCTCATGAAAACCAAAAATTGCATGTTGTACCACCATACAGCCAGACCTTCAGAGGGTCCAGGCTGCTGTACACACCAGTACCTCTAATATCCAGCAGCACGTCCTCTTGCATTCATAAATGCCTGTATTCGTCGTGGCATACTATCCACAAGTTCATCAATGCAGTTGGTCCAGATTGTCCCACGCCTCAACGGCGATTCGGCGTAGATCCCTTAGAGTGGTTGGTGGGTCACTCTAGTCGAGTGATGCCGTTATCCTGAAGGAAGTCTTTTACAAGATGTGCACGATGGGGGCGCCAATTATCGCCCATGAAGACGAATGCCTCGCCAATATGCTGCCGATATGGGTCGGAGGATGGCATTCACGTATCGTACAGCCGTTACGGCGCCTTCCATGATCACCAGCGGCGTACGTCGGCCCTACATAATGCCACCCCAAAACAGCAGGGAACCTCCACCTTGCTACACGCGCTGGACAGTGTGTCTAAGGCGTTCAGCCTGACCAGGTTGCCTCCAAATACGTCTCCGACGATTGTCTGGTTGAAGGTATATGCGACACTCATTGGTGAAGAGAACGTGATGCCAGTCCTGAGCGGTTCATTCGGCATGTTGTTGGGCCCATCTATACCGCGCAACATCGTGTCGTGGTTCCAAAGATGGACCTCGCCATGGACGTCGGGAGTGAAGTTGCGCCTCCTGCAGGCTATTGCGCACAGTTTGAGTCGTAATACGACGTCCTGTGGCTGCACGAAAAGCATTATTCAACATGGTGGCGTTGCTGTCAGGGTTCCTCTGAGTCATAAACCATAGGTAAAGATCATCCACTTCACTAGTAGCCCTTGGGCAGCCTGAGCGAGGCATGTCATCGACTTCCTGTCTCTCCGTATCTCCTCCATGTCCGACCATCATCGCTTTGGTTCACTCCGAGATGCCTGGACACTTCCCTTGTTGAAAGACCTTCCTGGCACAAAGTAACTATGCGGACGCGATCGAACCGCGGTATTGACCGTCTAGGCATGGTTGAACTACAGACTACACGAGCCGTGTACCTCCTTCCCGATGGAATGACTGGAACTGATCGGTTGTCGGACCCTCTCCGTCTAATAGGCGCTGCTCATGCATAGTTGTTTACGTCTTTGGGCGGGTTTAGTGACATCTCTGAACAGTCAAAGGGATTGTGTCTGTGATACCGTATCCACAGTCAATGTCTATCCTCTTGAATTCTGGGAACAGGGCTGATGCAACACTTTTTTTGATGTGTGTAATTTTTTCAGTTACATTATTGCAAATTCAAATAAAATTAAAACTGTTATTTGTAGTTCTGTCGAAGTTACGGTGAGAAAAATCGTTTATTTGCAGTGTCTAGTTTCGAACATGAAGTCCATTATCAAACCATCTCCTTCATTGTAAATGTTGACACAGAATACAACAGCACATCTACAAATAGCATGAGTAACACGTATAATCTCATCTGTCAGCACTGATAGTACACTGTAAATGAGTTTGCATATGTCACTCATGCATGTAGATTTTGGCTATTTGTAAATATTCTGATGGTGTTATGTGTCAATAATTACAATGGAGGTGATGGTTTGATAATGAACGTCATGTTCGAAACTAGTAACCGCAAATAAAGGATTTTTCTCATCGCAACTTCCACTGAATTACAACTAACAGTTTCAAAGAAAATAAGCTGTTGATCAATTTTTGCTCCTGTATCATTCCAGAGGTTCGCAAATCAAGCAAAATTTTCTTTTCGCTGTTTATCGATTTCGCTTTACTATTGCACTATACATTGAAGAAAACTACATTTACTTGCCCATTGCACTAGATAAGAAAATTTCTCATATTTACCGGTAAAATAAGGTTCATTGTGTGCAATGATTATTTACATCTCATGAATTGTAACCGTCATGCTCGATTTTCAAAGATTCTCACTAGGCGCTCCAGTCTGGAACCGCGCGACCGCTACGGTCGCAGGTTCGAATCCTGCCTCGGGCATGGATGTGTGTGATGTCCTTAGGTTAGTTAGGTTTAAATAGTTCTAAGTTCTAGGGGACTGATGACCTTAGAAGTTAAGTCCCATAGTGCTCAGAGCCATTTGAACCATTTGATTCTCACTATTCCTGTCAGTGCTTGAAGCCTTATAGCCAGACTTTTGTCACTACGGCGGCTATCGCGATTTTCTATGTCATGGGTACGGACGCTACACGTCGTCTGTTCCAGTACATCGACGGAAGTGACTGGGTCCCAGCGCTCTGTCAGGGAAGGCACTATTTTCTGTTGCCACTATTGTCTGTACATTCTTGGCAGGTATTTCTGTGCTCCTGGCATCATTCTTCAAACCAAGGACACTAATCTTCGTGACCACCAATAGTTACAGTTTGAAAGGAGTTGTACTAAAACTAACCCGATCCGAAATTACTGTTGTACAGATGGATTGACAATATGTATTTTTGTCTCAACCTCGTCTCGGGGACACACAGACAAATCAGGAGCAAGATTTGTTTTTTATTTTAACTTATAACTTAATTCACTAACAAGATAAATGTATCATCACAAGGGATCGGTTAGATACCGGCAAAGTTGTGATATACGAAGTGTAATGAGTGTGTAAATGTACAATGTGTACTATAAAGTTTACCTGTAAGTAATGCAATTTCTAATGCCTATGCTGTATATGTGGTATTTTATACAAATCTGTAGTTACTTACTTCTCTGGCTAAACGGCTAATGCCAAAGGCCAATAAATCATATGTATATAGAAAAACATACCGGTAACTACACAGCCTGAGGTATTGTGGTTGCAGTGGCGAGTAAATTACTTTTCGCCGTAGTCCCTTGACTCTCTTTTCCTTGTCACTGTCAGTTAAAAGAGCCATTGATTGGGCACCGCTTGTAAATGGAGGTCACTTGTCCTCGGACGGTACGTTGTACTGACTGGCAACAGTGAATGCCGCGACCACCCGGAAAAGTACTGGCAAAGACGGCAACGCGTGGCTTTGTAGAAAAACCTCAAGTGTAAGCTTAGATGCGACCGCGCATGCTGTGAATGTAAACTAACTTCCATCACGAAGTCTGAAGTTTAATACACACACTCGGGCAACAGCGTGCCCATATAGTCATTCCAACAGAATTGTACGCCGAGGACGTTGTATTCGAGAGGATCCCTCACCGTAGAAGAAAATAATACTTTCTATAAAAGTTCATTCTTTCGTATTCCAGTTTCACTCGCGTGATTACAGCAGTAGTTCTCAGCCAGGGTACCAATGAAACTGATGTATGCTCTGAATAGTCAAAAAAGTTACTATAGTATAACATATTCACTGTTGAGGTGGCTTATTGGCACGTTCCGAAAGGCAATAAATTAAAATTACCTTTTCCATTCTTGACAAAATGTGGTCTTTCTCATCGCGACACAAGTAGTCGCTTGACAGGAGCTGTGGCATAGTCTACACATTTCTTGAGATTCGTTAGTAACCTTGTGTGTGAGAGCACTTGATATTAATTTTTTGCCACAGGTAGTCTATTATTTTCGTAATGGCCAGAAGACACTCGACATAGTTCCGAACTGTAGCCCAAAGAGCAAAATAAGAGCGTACGTAGTATCTGACCAGTTTTTGAACTAGATTGAAGAGTTTCTAACAAAGACACTGACGAAAAACATCGCAACACCAAGAATGAGTTGCGCGACATAAACGAAGGTTGGTAGGCGTGTTTCTACATCTCAAAGATGATGATGTCTATTCAGATTTCGCACCAGCCCCATGAGCGCCACTGTGAAGATGCAAGTCAGGTTTGCTTTGAATACACGTCGTAACGGTCGTGAGCGTTAGTTACCTTTGAGATTGGACGAAGCGAGTCGAAGTTAAGCAAAGAATGCCTGTAACGTGACAAAGACATCATCACCGAGTGTGAGCGAGATCGTGTAATATGTCTACGAGAAGCTGGTCATTCCTTCTGCGATACTGCAGAAAGACGTAACAGGAATGGAGCCACTGTACATGATTACTGGTAGTTGTCGTCACGACAATGTCACGACGGTCAAGTGGCATTTCCGAGAGGGAAGACCCTCGTGTTCGTATGACTCTGGCGCGTCGCACTGCATCTGCATCAGCAATCTGAGCAGCAGTTGGCACCACAATGAAACAACGAATTATTACAAATCGGTTACTACAAGAACAGCTCCGAACCTGACGCCCTGTAATATGCATTCCACTGACCCCAAAGCTCCACCATTCACGACTTCATTGGCGTCAAGGGAGAGCTTATTGGACGGTAGGGTAAAGGTCTGTTATGAAATCTGGCTCTGCCTCGGTGACAGTTATGGCCGTGTGTTGGTTAGACGAAGGTCAGTTGAGGGCTATGAACCAGTCTGCGTGCTAGAGACATTGGGCCTACACATGAAGCTATGGTGTGGGGTGAGATTTCATGTGACAGCAAGAGCACTCTCGTGGTTATCCCACGGTCCCTGACTGCAAATTTGTATGTCAATCTGGCCATTCATGAACAGCATTCCAAGGGCGGGGAGTAAGGAGGGGGGGGGGAGGTGTTTACCAACAGGATAACGCTCGCCCACATACCGCTGTTGTAACCTAACTTGCTCTACGGAATATCAACATGTTTCCTTGGCTTTCTCGATCACCAGATCTGCCTCCAATCGAGCACATATGGTACATCATCGGATGTCAACTCCAGCGTCATCCACAGCCAGTACTAATTATCCCCGTATTGACCTACAAAATGCAACGGGAATGAAACTCCATCTCACAAACTTCCGGCATCTGTACGACACAATGCATGCTGGTTTACATGCTTGTGTTCAACATTCTGGCGGCTACACCAGAGTTTCAGGTTGGCAATGGGTTATCTGGTTGATCTTGCAATGCTAGTCACTTAAATATAGTACCTAGAAAAATATATTCCCGAAATTTCAGTACTATACATTAATTATTTTTTGGTGCTGCGATTTTTTTTCCGTCAGTGTGGATACAACATATCTTTCCTGACGGGGCTGTCTTTAAACGTAAAATTAGTTTCAGGCCTAACCCAACAGAGCATTATGGGACCATTACTATTCACTTTATATGTAAGTGACCAAGTGGAGAAGGTCAGAATGTCCATAAGGCCACTCCATTCGCGGGTGATTCTGTTTTACACAGAGAAGTCGCAACGTTAGAAATTATAGCGAAATGAGATCGATGCTTGCTGTAGTAATTGTCAATTGACACTCGATATAAACAATTGAAGGGTCCACCGGAGAAAGGGGTAAATCAGTTCTTCGTAATTTTTCAGGAAAGAAGATTTTAACACCAAACTTTCTGTACCAAATGCAGTTTTTAGCCAATCCTCTTGAAATTTATGTTTAGTGTAGTCATTAGATACCCCTACCAGGTTTTTGTGTAAACGCACTGTAACAACCTAAAGAAAATATCACATAGAATAACTTCAATTTTTTGTAGGGAAAAAGGGGGTAACTCATTATAAAATGAGTAATGTCAGTAAATCTCGCTAATTCGTTAACTAGGTTAAACCCAGTACAATCAGAACTAACTAGCAGTATTACTTAAGATGTCATTAAAAATGTAACAAATGAATGTGCAGAAATTTATTAGTTACGAAAAACCACAAAAGTCATAAGATAGAAAATTATAGACTACAATTAATTCTTTATAAACAGAACAAAACTTTGTAGGCCCAAACAATTTCTTTGTAAACTATGTTCATTCATTGTTTATTCATTTACGCTCTGGGAGTGCTTCTTAGCACTTGCACTTATTGGTTTTGGAAAAACAGTGTTATCTTAATGACACAGTTTCTTGTTATGCCTTTGTCCTTTTCCGAGTTTTGGTAGCTGGGAAAAAAACTACGTAACCTCTTCTCCGCAAAACATCTTTAACTGTAGCAGGTCTGCAGACCAGTCATAAGTAATAGGTTGTGCACTTGCACCAAAAACACTTTCTTGTAGGCTTTTTAAAAAGTAAATGTAGGTGTAGTTGTTTACAAAATTTAAGACAAAAACTGTTTTAAGTAAATAATACAATAAAAATGATGATAAAAATGAGGATGAAACAAAAAAAACAATCACCCTTATATGCATAGTCAGGTAGAAGGAACTCTCCCTGAGGCTGAGATTGTTCTGTTGGAACCGTAAGTGGCTTGTTGATAACATGGCGATCCCAATGTACATCTGTATTCCAAGAATCGGGGATGCTCTTTTGCAGCCACTAATTCTCTTATTGGTCTCTTATTACCATCAGTGCTCTTATCAACTAGACCGACTCATCCAACCGAGAAGTCTCGTCACGTTACAAAGAGGTGATTTTCTCGTATTTGTATTAATTCTCTTGTGGGTCTGCGCAGGTGTCAGCGTCCTAGGAAAGTGTAAACAGTGTCGTTAACCCGCGGATCGAGAACCTCACCGTGCCGTTATCTGCCTGCTAACGACAGCCGCAGGGGTGCTTGACATCTCTCCATTCATACTGTGAATGACCGGCTACTGCTCTCAGTATCAACACAGTCGGGGTTCCTCACCTTCTGTACAAGATGACTCACTAAACAGGTGACGCACCGAAAACTTACAGCCCTTTCATTTGGTAAACGATGCACCATATCGAAACGAGGTTTTCGGCAAGTGATAGTAAGCTACGTGGCGTGTAATTATGTTGTATCAACCGACATATTGAAATAATTATATTTTTTTCAATGAAACAAGATTGATTTCTTTTTTAACGAAAGCTCTTGAAAAGAGAAGTACTTCAACATAACGCTAGCTAATTTTGTAGTTGAAACATTTCGCAAAAATCACGGCTGCAAGCAGCAGAGATGAAATTCCTTAGATCCACCATCCAAAAGACCAAGACTGACAAGTTAAGGAATGAGGTGAGGAAAAAAGCCGGAGTAAAGACACCCCCATTAGATCGAATTGCCGCGGCTAGACTTCGATGGTACGGGCATGTGATGGGAATGGAGTCAACTAGAACAGCCAAAATAAATTTGGAAAGACAGGTGAATGGGAAAAGACCTCAAGGAAGACCTCTGACCCGATGGATGGACTTGATGAAGGCTAATCTAGTGATCAGAGGATGGACAGTGGATGATGATCTCCGTGAACAGGTGTATCTGGACAGGACGAAGTGGAAGAGGCTCATTACCAGTACCCGGGAAACTGGAACTGCTGAATGATGATGATGATGATCCCAAAAAATACTAGAACTGAAAGGCAAGGCGGTGTTAATCGGCTAAAGCCAGGCTTCGCCTTTTTATCAAGCCTTTTGAATGTTACTTGTTTACACAAAACTGTTCACTTAAAAGCTTTTAGGGATATTTTAAATGGTTTTCCTTAGTGCCTTCTGACGCGCTAGATGTTACCATCTATACGTAAAACGAATTAATGTAACCTCCACCCCTCTTCGCCCCCCCCCCCCCCCCGCCCTCCTCCTCAGCGGTTTCTGTCTGTATACGCAAACTAAGATCAGGAAAAAAAAAATGTTCAAATGTGTGGGAAATCTTATGGGACTTAACTGCTAAGGTCATCAGTCCCTAAGCTTACACACTACTTAATGGAAATTATCCTCAGGACGAACACACACACCCATGCCCGAGGGAGGACTCGAACCTCCGCCGGGATCAGCCACACAGTCCATGACTGCAGCGCCTTAGACCGCTCGGCTAATCCCTCCCGGCAAGCTCAGAAAAGACTGTAGGGATTTTGATACGGTTTTCACTAATAGACAGACTGATTCACGAAGAAGATTTGTGGATATTGTTTATTACCGCTAAGTAAGACAAGTGTGTAATGTATTTACTATGATCTGCTCCATATTTAATTATCATTCCGAGAGACATCTCGTGGTAATGAGCCGATCAGCTACAGAGGAGGCGGTGTCTGGTGGGAAAAACAGTAAAGTAAACAGGCGCCGCAACTCCAGAGCAAAACTTGACCAGACTACGCCGGAATTTGGAGTCCAGTGGTGTAACCTACTTGGAGAGTGCCAGGCTCAGTCTGACGTTCCCAAGAAACATCACATTTAAGACAGAAAATCCTGAATTGTAAGAAGTGCGAAAGAAAAAAGATTGGCTGATTCGTGGAAGCTGCATTCACTGAGGCATTAGGAAAACAAAATGAGTCTGCTGTAAATGTTTTTACACGGCATTGTTGGAAATAGAAAACACCGACGGCAATGGACAGGAAACATCCAGTTGGATCATTTGTAGAAGAAACATTCTTTTAGCTGAAGTTTTCCAAACAATCTATAAATGTTATTTTTGTTTTGTATAACATGTTTTGTAATACTGTGTTTTATAGGATTTCCATTTGTACACATTTAGTGATTATAATCATGTAAAAAATTAAAGAATTCTGTATCGGTCCTATCGCCTTGGGAGAATTTTTGGGAATAATTAGGGGCAACGCCTGAAGTGGGATAGCTCATTTTTTATGATAGGGTAAGCGTGGCGGTGCCAAGTAGGGTTAGTTTTGATTTTTGTTTCATTACTTTTGAAGATTAAACTTGGACACGTAGATAATTGGGCGAAGAAAAAGTCAGTAGAGCACTAGCCTCTGGCCTTAGAGTTCCCAGGCTCACTTCCGGATAGTGGTGGGGAGTTTTCTTCTCCAGGTCCACTCAGCCTGCTATGAAGTAGTATCGGGCATCTCTCCCTGGGATAAAAAAAAATGGTTCAAATGGCTCTGAGCACTGTGGGACTTAACATCTACGGTCATCAGTCCCCTAGAACTTAGAACTACTTAAACCTAACTAACCTAAGGACAGCACACAACACCCAGCCATCACGAGGCAGAGAAAATCCCTGACCCCGCCGGGAATCGAACCCGGGAACCCGGGTGTGGGAAGCGAGAACGCTACCGCACGACCACGAGATGCGGGCTTCTGGGATAAAAGGTGAAAGGTGACCGAGGTGATGGTCCCGCCACCCTCCCCCTCTTAGTGCCATGAAAAAGAAGGCTGCACTCTGCATGCAGTCAGGGAAATAGCGCGTCATAGGCTTTCGCCGAGGACTTTACCTTTATTATTCTCCCAAGAATTTCAGCCTGGCATTAGCTATTCCTACGATAAGTTTTATGTGGTTTTACCGATTTAGGTCGCTTCCATGTATCTTACGCTTGTTACTGATTCCAGTGGGTTATGGCCAATAGAAAAAAAGTACGATCGAATTCCAGGCGGATCACGGATTTTTCACTCTGCCTTTAAACGTAGCATTAACGTCTAAATTTGAACTGTAGGTCTCCGTTTCCCCAGTTGGAAGACTGGGGTAGGTCATCAACACTCAACTCGCCGAAGTTGCGAGATATCCTGGTTACCAACAAGTTCGAACTGATTAACGAGGAAGGTAGCCTGACAATTCTTCCGGTTGTAGAGCAAAGCAGAGACGGGTCGCTAGTGTAATTCTATTCACAACAAACGTAGCTGACCCTGTATCTCTCTCTAATGAAGTAGGACTGAAGGAAAACATGTTTTATGTAAGCAGCGTGGGCCTATCTTCCTGAGTCGTATGACAGCGGCACATTATCGAGTTTAGACTGCAGTAGCTAATACCGGTTGTCCTGCATTTCAACTTCAGCACATTTCCCGGAATACTTTTACGATGTAACGATCGTGTTATTGCTTTATTCGTCTTTTCAGGAGCATTAGAATGCCACTGAGAAACGTACGTCATCCAATTAAAAAAGAGAAAAGATACCCTTGTTTCAATATCTCGGCTGATATAAAAGTTAAGAGCGTTATCCATGTAACAAAATTTCGTGCACTTTTGCCTACTGTCATTTGCCGATAACCTTGTTTCGGTAGCTGGAACTGTTCACGAAATAAAAGGACTGCCAGTTCTAGGGTATTAGTCTTTTATATGCCTTTCCAGTCCAAATGGTCAAGTCTAGTTGTTTGCTGCTAGTGACAGTCATTTGTTTTGTTGTGAAATCCTGAAAGATGGTCGTCTGACACAATAACATTTGTACCTATGTGATGCACTCCCTTTGGCATCTAATTGTGCACAGCATGGTGAGAGAGCGTCTGTTTACATGCTCGACAACATGCCTAATGACTTTCATTTTGCTCTTAAGGTCCTAACATCAAATGTACTGCATACCTATTAAGAGAAGAGCTTCTTTTCCATTCAATCTTTGAAGGAGATGATGGGCATAGGCCTTTTTAGCCAATAGTTATAGTTTGTGCTGTTGTGAAACCATTTATTTAGAACAGTTGGGTGCTTATTTAATTTTGTAGGACTTTTAATTGCGTATGGATGGATAGTTGAGTGTAAGATGTTGTTCATTATGTTTCCTTCGTTCCAAAACCAGACATTTGCCTTATGGTTGAGGAAAAAACCTCTCTGTCGAAAAAAAAAACCCGGTTGGAATTGACTGCCTGTTGTTCGGCTTATACATCGTCATATATCTCAGTGGTATTGATAATGTTATATTGTGATCTTGAATTTTTTTGATGTAGAAAATTACCGTCTAATTCTGTAGGAGATGAAAAACTTGAAAATGTAGAGAATATTGTCTTCTTGTGTAGGAGTTGATTGAAGTAATTTTGCTCAGTAAGTTGTTCAAAAATGTTCAAATCTGTGTGAATTCCTGACGAACGAAACTGCTGAGGTCATCGGTCCCTAGACTTACACTCTACTTAAACTAACTTATGCTAAGTACAGCGCACACTCCTGTGCCCGAGGGAGGAGTCGAACCTCAGGCGGGTGGGGCCGCGCAATCCGTGGCACGGCGCCTTAAAACAGCGCGGCCACTCCGCGCGGCTAGTAAGTTGTTCTTTCTATATCAGGCTGCTACATCATCCCAAATCCTTGTATGTTTTCTTGTTCTGTTGACAGTTTCATTAATTTCGTCGTTTTCCAGAGGATTCTGTTGGACTGAATCCGGTACTGCTTCGAGAATAATGTACGGAGGGAATGCACAGTTGAATTTCGGAAAGTTAAACTTTGTAGGATCGTGATGCAAGGGTGATTTAGTAAGTCCATTGTTACGTGGCCTGTTAAGTCCAAATCTGGTAATTGGTTCTTTTATTCTGTCTAGCACGTTCTTGGTTTTAAGTGTTTGCATAAGGCTGATTTCCAAAACAATCCCGATTTTAAATCGCAAACACAGAAGAACAAAAAAAGGAGCTTGACACCTTAGTAAAATGAGATATTTGACGTTTGGTTGCAGAGTAATTTCTGGTCCCAAGAGTCGAATGTTGAGTTTTTGCGGGGTCCTCTTATTGGCAGTTAGTAAGATCTCTATGTTTGAATGAAATAAGTCGACTCTCAGGACTCAGACTAGACCGCGGATGGTCACGAAGCAATTGTCAAAGGACGCCGATGACGCATAAAAGCCGTCCTGCTTGTACGTAATCCCCGGTTCTGTGACACTCTACAGGGTGAAGGGCGACCTCGGAAGAATTTTCTGTGCAGCAGAGGTCTATATCGGCGACCTCGGCGGGTAATCGTCACACGCTGCGAGAGGAGTCTCGCAGGCAGGAGCAGTGTGGTGGGTAAACATCATACGAACAAACAGTAAACGGCGAGATAGCCGTTAGACCTGTCGGTTCACCTGGTGGCGTGAAATGAGATCTGAACCCAGAGTGGTACCGGCGATGTCCCTTGGCAGACCGCACGCCGTATACCCACAAAACTATCAGGGAGTACCAATCACAGAGTCTGGGTACCGGGCGATGTCCGGTATGTATGAGATATGCGGTAGAGAGGTCGCATAAGGGTCATCGGGCAGCGACTCGTCACTGCGGTGAGAGGAATGTCGCCGAAACGAGGACCGTACGCCAGTGGGAGACATTGAGTATCTGCTGGGGTAGTCATCCGAGGTGTCGGTCCACGCATGGTAATAGTTTCCGAGCACTCCTCGAGACATACGGTGAGCCCCTTGACAGACCGCACGGCAGGTGCCCATAGAACCGTCTGGGTGTATCTCATCCCTGGTATCACACGGGGAAACGGGTGTTCCCAGGCGGTATCAGATGTGCTATAGAGGGCCCGTTAAATGACCTCGGCGGTTACTTGTCGGACTCGGTGGGAGTAAAGCACCGACACGAGTAGGAATCATCCATAGCGGGACTCCTGGCGCGGCTGGCAGGGCCTTCTGAAGGTCTTAGGTTGCTGGCGCCAACGCGGCGTGCTGACGCGCGAGGTCCGATGGGCACGCACTGCACGAACGCATCTCTAAACACTGCAGTCACAGCGGATGTTACAACATACACCGAGTTAGAAGGAGACCTACTGCGCTGTTAAAGACACCAGACTCTTGTCTATACAAACTGTGACTGCTGGCAATCACTTCACTCTCAAGAAAACTCCGTCAGAACGTGAAGCCACGTCTTGGTTTGAATATTTGCTTCTTTGGGGCGTACTGAACTATGTATGAACTTCTAATGAACAGCAGTGTTCCGAAATATTTCTTCCTGTCGAGCTTCAATACAGCCATCCCAAGCAATTGCCTTTTTTGCTTCCGTTGTGCATGTTTCAGACTGATACAACACCTTCTTAGAAAATTTTGTTCAGTGTATCTGAAGAATACGGACGATATACCACAGCATGACTTCTTACATCTAACACAGTTGCTGAAGTTCATCTTTTGTAGGCAGCAATCGTTTTATCAAGATTTTTAACAATGGGTGAGTACACTACATCTATGCGACTACTCTGCAATTCACAATTAAGTGCCTGGCAGAGGGTTCATCGAACTACCCTGAAGCTATTTCTCGATCGTTCCACTGTCGAACAGCGAGTGGGAAAAGCAAACCTTTAAATCTTCCTGTGCGAGCTCTGATTTATCTTATTTTATTAGGATGATCATTTCCCCCTATGTAGGTGGACACCACCAAAATATTTTCGCGAAAGGAGGAAAAAGCTGTTGATTGAAATTTCAATAGAAGATCCTGACGCAACGAAATACCCTTTGTTTAAGTGATTGCCACCCCAATTCACGTATCACATCCGTGACACTCTCTCCCCTGTATCAAGATAATACAAAACGAGTTACCCTTATTTGAGCTTTTTCGATGTCCTTCGTAGATAGAACGAACAAGCGCAGTGTAATCGGTCTCTTTAGCAGACGTATTGCTTCTCGTAAGTGTTGTGCCAATAAAACGCAATCTCTGGTTCGTTTTCGCCTCAGCATTATGTATGTGATCGTTCTAATTTAAGTTATGGCTAATTGCAGTCCCTAGGTATTTAGTGGAATTCATAGCTTCTGCATTTATGTGATTTATCGTGTAACCGAAATTTAGCGGACTGCTTTTAGTACTCATTTGGGTGACTTCACACTTTGCATTATTTTGAGTCAAATGCAACTTCTTTTCCCCATACCCATGTCTTGCCTAAATAGTCTGCCGCTGTGGTGGCCGAGCGGTTCTAGGCGCTTCAGTCAGGAACCGCGCTACTGCTACGGTCGCAGGTTCGAATCCTGCCTCGGGCATAGATGTGTGTGATATTCTTAGGTTAGTTAGGTTTAAGTAGTTCTATGTCTAGGAGACTGATGACCTCAGATGTTAAGTCCCATAGTGCCTAGAGAATTTTGAACCATTTCTTCTTGTCTAAATCACTTTGCAAGTGGCTTTGATCATTTTTACAAGACCGTAAATAGTACATTATCTGCAAACAATCTAAGAGAGCTGCTCAAATAGTTTGCTAAATCGTTTATGCAAACCAGGAACAGCAGAGGGTCTGTAACACTTCACATTAGCGAACGCCACGTATTACTTCTGTTTTACTTGTTGACTTTCAGTCAGTTACCAAAACCTTTCTGACAAGAAATCACGAATCCAGTCGCACAAGTGAGACGGTACTCCGTAGGCACATAATTTGATTAGAAGTCGCATGTGAAGAATCGCTTCTGAGGGACACTGTTAAAAGCCTTTTGGGAATCTAAAAATGTGGAATCATCCTCCAGAGTTGTTGCAGTCCGTTTCTTAGCCCTGTGCTGATAATTTTCTGAAAACATCCAATTACAAAACAGTCAGCTCTAAGGAATGGAGGTAATCCAGTGGGTAGCACGCTAGACTCGTATTCGCGAGGACGACTGTTCAAATCGCCGTCCGACCAACCAGATTTAGGGTTCCCGTGATTTCCCGAAGTCGTATAAGGCGAATACCGGGACGGTTCCTTTCAAAGGGCACTGCCCATTTCCTTCCCCAACCTTCCCTAATCCGAACCTGTGCTCCGCGTTTAACGCCCCCTTTGTCGACCGAAAGTTAAATTCCGATCTTCATTCCGTCTTCCTTCGAATTAAATCAGGCGATGCTGAGATAATTAGATTATGACACGATAAGCTGAAAGTAGTAAATGAGGTTGCTATTTGGGCAGAAAAATAACTAACGACGCCAAAGTAACGAATAAATCAAACTTAGACTGGCATTCGGAATAAAATATTTTCCAAAAATGAGACGTTTCCTCCCATCGGATTTAAATTCAAGTGTCGGAAAGCGAAACTTGGACGATAAACAGCACAGACATGAAGGTAGCACGAGGGGTGGTCGATAAGTTATACAACACTCTTTTTCCGGCTAGTTTCGGTTGAAAAAAATGCTGTAATTGCTGTGAGAGGTCGTGGAATACTCCCGCTTCAGCCCCTATAGTTTCATGAAGTTCACGTAGGTGGCGGCACTATACGTAGCCTTCAAAATGGCGTCTGTAACCGGGATTCGTTCCAAGGAGAGAGCTGTCACTGAGTTTGTTTTGATGGAAAACTAGAGCATCGTAAGTTTTCGTAGGCCTTTGCAGAATATTTAAGGAGACCTGGAGGAACAAAAGCACGGCGAGTCGTTGGCGTGGGGTCTGTCTTCTCTCATGGTGCAACGATGTACTCTGAAGTATTTTGTGCTACCGTCGGGAAATTGAAGAAACGATTTCAGTGTTTTCGTCGCCCCAAAAATGCAAACGAATTTCTCATTCTCCATGAAAGCGGAAGGCATCACAGAGACCACCGAACCCGAGAGGAGTTCACAAAACTTCATTGGAATGTTCTTCCTCGTCTATCCTACGGCCCGGATCTCACACCGTCAGACTTCCAGCTGTTTGGTGCAATGAAAGATGCACTCTGAGGGATCAGTACGTGAGTGAATGGGAGGTTATTGATGCAGCAAGACGTTGGCTCCGACGTCGACCAGTAGAGTGGTACCGTGCGGGCATACAGTCCATCCCAGTAAGGTGGCGTAAGGCCGTCGAAATGAACGGAGATTATGTTGGAAAATAGGGTTTTGTAGCCAAAAGAGTTAAGCATGATATGGTGGATTGGACTCCTGAAACAAACCAATATCCTTTCAGAAAAAAAGTCGCATTACTTATTGACCGCCCGTCGTAGAAACTTTTGTAGTGTAGTACTACAAAAGAATTCTGAAGATTAGATGGGTAGATCGGCGACGTAACTAAGAGAGGTACTGAATCAAATTGTAGAGGGTGGCCCGAACATAATAAATGGGTTGAAACGAACGTTGGGCCCAGTAGTTACGGAAGGATGAACAGACTTACGGACGAGAGAGTATCGTGTAAAGCTGCATCAAATTAGTCTTTAGATTGATGACCACAATAAGAAGGAAGTTACTGCGCGATCAAACGATGTGTGTAACTAAGTTGTGTCATTATGGTACATTAGCAAAGAGGCTAGATACATAGTTTGTCCTCTGTTGCAGGTATCGTTAATGTATCAGTTGCATACCGGGAAAATATTACACAATGAGAGCGCTGCAGGCTGTTGTTCTCACTGGATATATCGTTTTCTTTGGCTGCCTAGATCGCCGTCTTCTTCTTGCCAATCGAATCATTTGTTGAATACTTTTATTACTTATTAACAGGCCCTTTATTTGCTACCACCAGCTACCTGTAAAGAATTGTAGCTTAACTAACACAAAATGTGAAAAAAATTGTTGAGAGATGTCCAGTCTTCTCTGTTTGATCTCAAGAGTGAGCATTTGAGGCACCCACAGTGCACACAGTTCTGCCCCGCACTTCTTCAAAGATGGCCTCTACACGCTCTCGTGATATGCCACACGCGCCTGAGAGCGGTGTCTGTGTTATGCGACGATTTTCTCTGATGAGTTCATCAACCTGATTCCGTGGGGCCTCATCGGTTGCTACACGCGGTCGTCCACTACGAGCTCTGTCACCCACATTGAGGAAAGCACCACCGTTCCCTTCATTACTAGCACGAAGAACCCAGCGTCGCACATTACTGATGTCCTAATGTCGATACAATCATCACCATACTGAGTTTTCATTCTCCTATGGATTTCAATTGTATATACGTTTTCTGCAGTTAGAAACTCCATTACAGTAAGTTGTTTCTCATGCACCGACGTAGTCACTTTACACACCGCCATGTTACACTTTACAATTCGGAGCCCTCCGGAAAAGGGTTGCATCTTGCGTCAGTGAAGCGGGAAAATCGAAAGAGAAATACGCATGACATGTAATACAACAACCTATACTGAGAACAGAAGAAAAAATTCGGAGTCATTACTTTCCAGAACACCCGCGAATATAACCTAGTGTAAATTTATTTTGTCTGACTCGGCAACTCAAGAGGCGAGTATTAAATGAAGGGTAGGTGCATTTGTCTCAATAGAATCACCATAAATAGAAAGCAAAATGAAATGATGGAGTACTATGGATGGTGACTATGGGAACAACTGGCCTCACTGAAACATCCTACTGCTATCTCCAGATAAATAATAGGTTACCTGGAATATCTTTCTATCTCCTTAACAGTGGCAAAGTCGGAGAACGAAACCTACAGCAGGCGTTTCAGCCGGAAGTTGTTTGCTGAATTAGGGACAGGCAAGTAATCGAGAAGCAGAAAGTCAATTAATTTTTGCGTATATTGAACCATAACATTTACGAGCGGGAAAACACCAGTCCACAATGGCAATTGTCCGTAGTAATCGCTTGTCCTCCTTGCGGGTACAAATTTGTAAAGAAGAATAAAAAAGATGGATAACAAGTTCGTCCGTCCCGTAGAGCGTTCTAATTGGTAGAAAGCATAGGAAACTGCTCAGATAGAAAGAGAGGAGACATTGGGTGACGAAGACGGTGAAGAGATTCAACGCAAAGTGTGCATGTGCGGCAGCTCTTAAAGTGTCATCGGCACGTGGCGTGCTCGCAGAACAGAATAGTACACGTGTAATTTCGGCGATCGCGATAGCTGTGTCATCCTCGCGCGTCGGACCTGGATATCAACCGTGATTATGCAGTTGACATCTGACTCGAATGTGACTGAGGTTACAACGTGCTACTACCTAAGATGACGGCAGATTTCCGCGCCAGTCTCCAAGGACCATCCATAGTCAAACGGACGAGACGAGGAACTGCCTAAGAATGGGCTTGGTGAATGTGCCGCATTAGTTTCAATGTCTGACAAGTGGACCAAACAGCATTACGATTTTTTTATTTTTCGGTGTTCATGGTACGTGAAGCTCGGATCTCAAAACTACCTCTCCCAAAGCAGTTCGATGCAACTCTCAAAAATTCTCCAGAGTTAGAAGTTTTCCGACCATGCTTAATTTGCAAAAAGAATGTAGATTTTTTACGACAAGCTGTCTGGTTCTGTGGTACAGTTCTCGCGTTGGGCGTCTCGGATCGATTCCAAGTGGAACTTATTTAAAAAAAGCGAATTAACAAAAAAATGGTTCAAATGGCTCTGAGCACTATGGGACTTAACTTCTGTGGTCATCAGTCCCCTAGAACTTAGAACTACTTAAACCTAACTAACCTAAGGACAGCACACACATCCATGCCCGAGGCAGGATTCGAACCTGCGACCGTAGCAGTCCCGCGGTTCCGGACTGCGCGCCTAGAACCACTAGACCACCGCGGCCGGCACGAATTAACATTCTGATTAACATTTTTATTAAAAATACACCTATTTTGATTCCCTTAGAAAATCCATCTTAACCATCAGCTGTTTTATTTAAACTACATATCATCTGCCGGTTTCAATAATCATTGGATGTAAGGTAAAAGAGATTAGTTAAAACATTTCTCATTTTCCTTTTAAGCTGATACAACATCAAGATTATCACAGTGAAACAACCCAAACAATTACTGCCACTCGTCTTCGAAATACTAATGGTAAGTATTTAATCATAGTATTCTCCATTAAACAGAAAATACGTGGAGGTGAGGACATTCCTGAAAAGATCAGTGGTCTTCACGTCAAAACACCGAGTAAAAACTGTCTTTTTCCCGCCCAATAAAAGACGAGCCTTATTCGGAAGCGTCAAAGATAATCCAGATTTACGGAAGGCCGGCGATACCATATTCTCTGCCATGTATGGGACAGACAATGCGCACCGTAGAAGATCATTACCGAGAACACCAGAGGCACACTCGGATGACGTATCCTGACAAGTTAGCGATCGCAGAGCACTGTTTATCAGAGAAATACGCGAGTGATACGAACGTACTAGGATCTTGGCTCAGACTTCCTAACACTGGAACACCGTCGTTAGAGAGGCCATATTATTTCGCAACAGGACGATTTCATTAACCGAGATTGCGATTATAATCTTAGCAAGTGTTGGGAACCAGCAATGAGTTTAATTGAGAAGACTCACAGCAAGTCAACTCTTAAAAGAGCACAGGTCATCTAGTAACCAGGGCGGACAGAGCACCTACATCAATGCTACCACATTGCCGACTCCAGCATCTCGACCGTCCACGTGTGGGCACGGGGCCGGACCATGGAGGAAACGGCTCGCGGGAGAAGGGGATGTAAGTCCGCCGCACGCCCTCAGTAACGCAAGCTCTAGTGTGGAACGCCCTTCCTCTTTAAGGGGAGGGAATGAAAAGTGCTAATACATAAACAAATAAATAAAAATACCACACACCAGCTCAAACGTACAAATTTGGGATCAGAGATCTCCCGTAGTTAGTTTTGCAGTAACGAGCCCGACGTTCGCCTATAGTGATGAATAGAAATCCAACTGACTGACCCCGCGTCATCTGAATACGAGGCGAGTGTCTCAACCGTTCCATATCCCGGCTTGGTTATTAACTGATAGGTACAATGTGATGAAGGGATTGACGCAACTATGTTTAGTACGAGTGGTATTGCCTGGTTAATAAGCTCAAAGGACAAAATATTAGTCATCTCTTAAAAGAGCACACTGGTCAACATCTGAAGTCCCGTGAAGCTTTCGCAGACGATGGTGTTATCCGTGCGAGAGTGGCAGCACCGGAAAACTACAATGAATGGAAACTTGCTGCTGACCGTCGACGCAAATCAATGTCAGATTTCGTACACAAATAGTAAGTGAAATGGCCCATTACTGTTCTGTTACACTGTTGTTTTTTCCCCGACCTTTAACTTCACGGGGTAGGAATGTTAATTTGTAGATTTGGCAATATTAGTGATAGAGAGTGGCCGAATGCCTTTTCTGTAACGATCCCTTCCCCCGATCCTGCCCCCTGCAGGGACAGAATTTGTGTACGCCATCTGTCTACATCTCGTGTTATCCCATGTGAAAGTGTGCGATACTATTCGATTACACTAATGACTATAAATCGCTGGAAACCGCACCCATGACACACCTAAGAGTAATCCTCTGGAACGACGTGAGGCGAGACGTCCACATATAACTAGTTGTAGGAAACACACTGGTCAGCCACAGCCGTACGACCACCTACCTAATAGCCGGTAGGTCCGCCTTTGGCAATGATAACAGTGGCGCCGCATCGTGGCATGGAAGCAATGACACCTTGGTGGGGCGCTGGAGGGAGATGGCACCACATCTGCACACACAAGTCACCTAATCCCGTAAATTCCGGGAATGGGGCCGATGAGCTCTGACGGCACGTTCAATCGCATCCCAGATCTTTTGAGGTGAGGGCTCAGCAAATCAATTGGAACTCGCCATTTTATTCCTCGAACCAATGCATCACACTCCTGGTCTTGTGTCATGGCACATTGTGTTGTTAAAAACGCCACTGCCGTCGGGGAACATGATCGTCATGAAGGCGTGTACGTGGTCTGCAACCAGCTTACAATACTCCTTGACCGCCACGGTGTCTTGCGCGAGCTCCAGTGGACCTACGGTTGCCCACGTGAATGTTCCCCGGAGCATAATGGAGCCCGCCGCCAGCTTGTCTCCTTCCCGCAGTACGGATGTCAAGGCGTTGTTCCTCTAAAAGACGACAGATTCGCGGCCGCCGATCGGTTGAAGAATGTCCCGGGGTTCATCAGACCATGTAACGCTGTGCCACTGCGCCAACGTCCAGCGCCGGTGGTCACGTGCCCATTTCAGTAGTAGTTGCCGATGTCGTGGTGTAAACATTGGCACATGCATGGGTCGTCGGCTGCAGAGGCCAGTCGTTAGGGGTGTTCGGTGCACTGTGTGTTCAGACACACCTGTACTCTACTCAGCATTAAAGTCTGATGTTAGTTCCGCCACAGTTCGCCAAATGTCCCGTTACACCAGTCTGCCCAGCCTAGGACGTCCGACGTCTGTAATGAGCACGGACAGAACGCTCATTGATACTACGAGTACATGCACCGAGCGTGCGTCTGACTAGCGGTCATTCCTTGCCAGGTGACGCTGCTATCACCTAGACGGGTCTATATCGACAGTAGGTCGGTGGTCATGATGTTCTGGCCGATCAATATACAGGGGACAGCCTGATATTCAGTTGATGAATGTTGAGGGAAGTATAACGTAGCCACGAATGGAGTACCTTGCAAAACACTCTCTTGAGAAATTATTGAGTATCGCTCAGGGGTTTATAACCATTACCAAATTCGATTAATTGAAGAGATAGAGAAATCCAGAGCAGAGCATCGCGTTTCATCACGGGATCGTTTAGTAAGCGCGAGAATTTTACGGAGATGTTCAAAAACGCCCAGTGGCAGAAGCTACAAGAGAGGCGTTAAGTATCACGGAAATGTTTATTCCTCAAGTTCAGAGATATTACGCTCCAAGAAGAGTCAGACGACATATTATGTTCTCTCACGCACATGTCATGAAATAGAACGAGACAATCAGAAAATGAATCTCATACGGAGGTTTGCCAATAGTCGTCGTTCTCACGCGCCATTCGCGAATGACGACTCCCACCTTCGGCTAGCTTGCAGAGTATAGAAGTTCATGTAGACATTATAGCGCTCTCATTTCAGCTAGATTTACAGCTGACATTATCCAGCACTACCCAATGGCTATCATTAACAGTTTGATCCGGATAAAGGTTGTTTTGCGAAGAAAAGGCCTCTGTGATGCTGTAGCTTTGACGTCGTATGTACTGTACAGTATAATGACGTATATCAGTTAGTATCTGAATGTATTTTTTAACAGTTTGCATTTGAAATTGCACATAACAGTTATACCATGCTTCCGACCTGATATCCCTTCTAATACATGTGTAGCCTAAGGATGATCGTGATAGTTAAAACTAGTAGCAAAGCGTAATAGAGAAGTTCTAAATACAAGCAATGATGAATAAAAAAGTCATGTACTTCGTGCATCATGTAACACGTGCTGACTACGATATAAACAAAACTTAACCAGCGCTCCTTAATACATTCGTTGTGAAATATGCCATGTGCCTCCAGATTTTTCTTTGCAGCAGGAAGCCCTATCAATCGTCGATGCAGGAACGAAATAATGGAAACTGCATTCGACTCGTTAACTCTGCTTAGTAAAATAATTGTACGCATTTGTTTGCGGAGTGTTACTGTAGATGTAAGACTAGGTAAGCGATGACTCGATCGGACTTTTTTCTTTGATGGGAATGTTTCGAAAGCGGCCCAAGCACACTCGTGGGTTAATAAACGACGCAATCACGGTCCACTGTTATCTAAACAGCTATAGGATGGTCGTATATAAATTAATTTTTGTGTTCAGTCGAGCAGTTACTTCCATTTTACGCACAATGTTTCGACGAGCGACCCATTCGTCTTCTTCCTCAGGTGCTACAAGTTGTTCTGTTGTGTGCAATCCAATCGCTGCCTGGACTGCAACCACGCTGTGACCTGTTGATGGCCCGCACCGCTAATTATAACTGCCCACTAAACCCCTGATTCTCTAAAGAACCGAACTCCCGTGTACAAAACTGCTCAAACGTCTGGTTACTACGCAAATGAGTTAATGCGTTAAATATTTAACCTGAAGGAGATAGACCAGAGTGACGCTCGATTTTAGAAGCTATTTTCATGATTTTTTCAGTGAAATAACAAACGAATTTCAAAACGGACTTCAGACTTTCATTGTACACCCTTCAGTCTATGTTACGTATTTCTTTAAGTAAAAATTTTGTGATAAAATGACACTTCACGATATCGACGACAGGCCGTCGCAGAGTGCGAGGGCGGTTGGCGGGAGCACTGAACGCAACTACCTTCAATGTAGAACGAAAATTTTAAAAAAAACTGCCTTTAAGCTGATGATATTGTCTAACGTTTACGTAGGGATATATTAAAAAACGGCATTGTGAACTAAAAGTCAATGTTTTCGACAAAATAGTCGTTATGAAAACGTGTATAAGAAGTCGAAATTAAAATATATCGCAAAAATCCTACGTACTATATAAAAACATGCGGACTCACGAGTCAGAAAACGGTGTAATGTAATTGCGTGTATATTTTATGAGTTATAGCTCTCATCAACTTGAAAAATGTTGTTTTGAAAAAACAAGCGTTTAAATGTCGAAACCCTCTCATTTTGACGAAATCATATCGATCAACTGGCTTCCGCTTACGAAACTAAGCGTTTTTTGCACGACTAGGATTATTTTTCGAACCTTTTCCATCGTATAAATACTTTTCAGTCACTCACAACATAAACGAATCATCTTACGAAGAGAAATCTAGTAGAGAATAGTATTTTAGTTTATACTAATGGCCTCTGTGATGCTATCCGAATCTACTTCATTCCTGTTCCGCCGGGAGCATTTGGATGCGCAAGATACCCATGCAGTAAATTGCGGTTTCACCATATTTTAACATTTGTACCACACTTTATATGAATGGATCTTAAAAATGATTTGCGCTTCATTTTAAGCAGAACCTAGTTTTTCATCCATCTCAAAGTTTATGACTTCATGTCTGCTGAAGTATGTGTCATACAGTGATATAATTTTGCAGCTAAATTCTGTAATATATATAGGTACTGCCTGCAAAATGCGTTGCGAATAGAGTTATTAGAAAAGAAGTAATAAAGTAATACTTCTTGCCTTATGCTAAAGTTACGGCATTGCCGCAGTGGTAACACCAGTCTCCGTCAGATCACCAAAGTTAAGCGCTGTCGGGATTGCTAACACATGGATGGGTGACTGTCAGATCTGCTGAGCGCTGTCTGCAAGCGGGTGCACTCAGCCCTTGTGAGGCCGGTTGAGGACCTACTTGATCGAGAAGTAGCGGCTCCGGTCGCGAAAGTCGACAACGGCGGGAAGAGCGGTGTGGTGACCACGTGCCCCTCCATATCGGAATCCTGTAACGCCTATGGACAGAGAATGGCACGGCGGTCGGTCATTATCGTTGGGAAATCCGAGGTCTGTTTGCTTTAAATACACGGTGTAACGTTCGTGAGCGTTAGTTATATTTAAGATTGGACGTCGTGAGTTAGTATTAGTAAAAAATGCCATTAAGGTGAAAAGACGCCTTATCAACATATGTCTGAATTTGAACGAGGTTGCGTAACAGGGCTACGAGAAGCGGGATGCTCCTTCTGCGATACTGCAGGAAGACTTAGTAGGAATATAGCCACTATCAAGAGAATGTGTGGCCGCAAGAAGACCGGGTTCCGGACGACCAGGCGGCACTACCGAGAAGGTTCAAATGGTTCAAATGGCTCTGAGCACTATGGGACTTAACATCTGTGGTCGTCAGTCCCCTATAACTTAGAACTACTTAAACCTAACTAACCTAAGGACATCACACACATCCATGCCCGAGGCAGGATTCGAACCTGCTACCGTAGCAGTCACGCAGTTCCGGACTGAACGCCGAGAACCGCTCGGCCACCGCGGCCGACACCGAGAAGGAAGACCAGACCGTCGTATTCGGCATACGGCTCTGGTGCATCGTACTGCATCTGCAGTAGCAATTTGAGCAGTAGTTGGCACCACAGTGACACAATGAACTACTGCAAATCGGTTACTTCAAGGACAGCTCCGAGCCAGATGCCCTTTAGCGTGAATTCAACTGACGCCAAACTATCGCATTTGCGACATTAGTGGTGTCAAGAGAGAGCTCATTGGAGGGCAGTGTGGAGGTCCGATTTGTTTTCCAATGGAACCTTGTTCTGCCTCGGTGCCAGTGATGGCTGTGTTTTGGTTAAATGGACGTCAGTTGAGGGCCAGCAACCAACCTGTCTGCGTGCTAGTCACACCGGACCTACACCTGGAGTTATGGTCTGGGGAGCGATTTCGTATGACAGCAGGAACGGACTGTGCGGCTGGTCCCGGCGGAGGTTCGAGTCCTCCTTCGGGCATGGGTGTGTGTGTTTGTCCTTAGGATAATTTAAGTTAAGTAGTGTGTAAGCCTAGGGACTGAGGACCTTAGCAGTTAAGTCCCATAAGATTTCACACACATTTTGA
Organism: Schistocerca cancellata; assembly: GCF_023864275.1. Taxonomy (NCBI): domain Eukaryota; kingdom Metazoa; phylum Arthropoda; class Insecta; order Orthoptera; family Acrididae; genus Schistocerca; species Schistocerca cancellata. The sequence continues at coordinate 288,225,031 of NC_064627.1, forward strand.
ACATTTTGAACAGCAGGAACACACTCGTGGTTATCCCATGCACCCTGACTGCAGATGTGTAAGTCAGTCTGGTGTTTCGACTTATAGTGCTGCCATTCATGATGAGCATTCCAGGGGGTGTTTTCCAACAGGATAACGCTCGCCCACAAACCGCTGTTGTAACCCAACGTGTTCTTTGGCCTGCTCGCTCACCATATCTGTCTCCAATTGAGCATTTACGGTACATCATTAAACGACAACTCCAGTGTCATCTACACTACTGGCCACTAAAATTGCTACACCACGAAGGTGACGTGCTACAGACGCGAAATTTAACCGACAGGAAGAAGATGCTGTGATATGCAAATGATTAGATTTTCAGAGCATTCACAAAAGGTTGGCGCCAGTGGCGACACTTACAACGTGCTGACATGAGGAGAGTTTCCAATGATTTCTCATACACAAACAGCAGTTGACCGGCGTTGCCTGGTGAAACGTTGTTGTGATGCCTCGAGTAAGGAGGAGAAATGCGTACCATCACGTTTCCGACTTTGATAAAGGTCGGATTGTAGCCTATCGCGATTGCGGTTTATCGTATCGAGACATTGCTTCTCGCGTTGGTCGAGATCCAATGACTGTTAGCAGAATATGGAATCGGTGGGTTCAAGAGGGTAATACGGAACGCCGTGCTGGATCCCAGCGGCCTCGTATCACTAGCAGTCGAGATGCCTGTCATCTTATCCGCATGGCTGTAACGGATCGTGCAGCCACGTCTCGATGCCTGAGTCAACAGATGAGGACGTTTGCAAGACAACAACCATCTTCACGAACAGTTCGACGACGTTTGCAGCAGCATGGACTATCAGCTCTGAGACCATGGGTGCGGTTACCCTTGACGCTGCATCACAGACAGGAGCGCCTGCGATGGTGTACTCAACGACGAGCCTGGGTGCACGAATGGCAAAACGCCATTTTTTCGGATGATTCCAGGTTCTGTTTACAGCATCATGATGGTCGCATCCGTGTTTGGCGACATCGCGGTGAACGCACATTGGAAGCGTGTATTCGTCATCCCCGTACTGGCGTATCACCCGGCGTGATGGTATGGGGTGCCATTGGTTACACATCTCAGTCACCTCTTGTTCGGACTGACGGCACTTTGAACAGTGGACGTTACATTTCAGATGTGTTACGACCCGTGGCTCTATCCTTGATTCGATCCCTGCGAAACCCTCCATTTCAGCAGGATAATGTACTACTGCATGTTGCAGGTCTTGTACGGGCCTTTCTGGACACAGAAAATGTTCGTCTGCTGCCCTGGCCAGCACATTCTCCAGATCTCTCACCAATTGAAAACGTCTGGTCAATGGTGGCCGAGCAACTGGCTCGTCACAATACGGCAGTCACTACTCTTGATGAACTGTGGTATCGTGTTGAAGCTGCATTGGCAGCTGTACCTGTACACGACATCCAAGCTCTGTTTGACTCAAAGCCCAGGCGTATCCAAACCGTTATTATGGCCAGAGGTGGTTGTTCTGGGTACTGATTTCTCAGGATCTATGCACCAAAATTGCGTGAAAATGTATTCACATGTCAGTTCTAGTATAATATATTTGTCCAATGAATACCCGTTTAACATCTGCATATCTTCTTGGTGTAGCAATTTTAATGGCCAGTAGTGTACATACTGGATTGACCGTCCCTGTATTGACCGACCAAGTTCAACAGACGTGGAACACCATCCGACAAACTGACATTTGACACCTGTACAACACACTGTGTATAAACTTTAACTCAGAGATCTGCCGATCTTCTATTAACTAATACGTCGAGAAACGATAGCTGGCCCTCGTTTTTTAGCTCCATCGTAAATTCTTTGTTAGGATGGATGGACTTTAAATGTTTTACGAACTTTTCAAGCTTTTTTTGTGGCTAAACCACAACATTTTCTCAGAGATAATTAAAAATTGGTCTGATTCTTCGGTTCTTATCAACGTGAATTTCCCTCTTAGATATTGTCACTTTGATTCCTACTGCCCCACTCCCAACTAGCTCCGATATTTGAACGAAAAGAACAAGGTAGAGTTCTACAATAGTCCATCCAAATCTCATGAGTAGAGAATAAAAGAGGAGGGAAAGAGAGAATAAATCGAAAATCGCCCTGTGCCTGGACTGGTGTAGTTAAAAGTCAGCGGTTGGTAGATGGGGCCCAGCTCGCTGGCCGAGGACCCAGCATCCGGCCATTTCATTAGCCTCGTGCGGGGCTAGGGTTGGGCTATCGCAGTGGCGATAACGCGCCATCGCAGTGGCAGCGCTGTTGCAGCCAGAAGCCTGGTGTCGGGCGCCGCGCCGACACAGCCAGTGGGCGGGGCGGTCCGTCTAGTCGCCGACAGCCTGCTGGGATTTACGCCACCACTCTTACTCGTGCAGTATTTCCACCTGCCACCTACAAACGGCGATAACGTATCACGGCCGCCCCGGAACGGAGTCGGCCGGCGAGGTGCAGTGCTCCGCGGGCACGAGGTAAGGCTGTGGACACCACTAGCTGCTAGATTTTGCAGGAACTGCGAGAGCACCTTTTTCAAAATAATTTTTTTCCTGTTGGATTGCACGCCATACAACCATCTCTTAGTGTTTTATGAACTTTCTACGACTTTCTAGGGTAAGGCTGCATTTTTCATTATATTTTTAAACTCGCTATATCGTTTTGATGAAGGAGAATTGCTATATTGATGAGTAACAGTTCATGACACCTGATTAACTGTTGTAGTAAATCTCCTTGCCGTTTTGCATACGGTCTACCTGTGAAGAAAATCTGATTTTAATCTCCTGGTGTTACTCCAACACATTCACAATAAGGTTCGCTTCCTACATGCGTTCAGTGGCGAAAGCTGGAGAATGGGCCTCCAGTTTGATGTTCACACCATTAATCCCTTGACTGTACTGAATCTGTGGACCACTCTTTTCTCAACTTCATTTTATGTCTATTTATTGGTATTTGCGGAATTTTGTAGGACTTTAGTGGGTAAGGCTACATTTATTCATTTATGTTGAAAAGAAGGGTTTTGCAGCCAAAAGAATGGGGAATACTATGGTGTATTGTAATCCTGATTAAAACCAACCTGCTTTCAGAAAACGGAGGCGTTGCGTTACGTACTGGTCCCCTCTCGTATTTTTAAGTATAGCTTTTTGTGCGTCGATCATCTATTTCTTTGTATTTAATGTTAGTGTGCCCCTTAAGCGACATATTTTTATCTTCTTCCCGAGATTTTCGCTAACCATGGTGACTTAATAATGGATTAATAACTGCCAGTTAAGAAATCGAACCGTAAAATATCACGTCCTGCTGTTAGCTCTAGGTGCATGTATAGCCTTTTTTATTCCACTATTTTTGATAATTTTATGTATAAACTTCTGATAAAGCAGGCTGACAGTTTACAGGCCGAAGAACAAGTTCCCAGCGGGTATTTTATAGTCCTTCCCGTTTAAAGGCGATTACAGGGTCCTTACGGTGTTGAACTATTTAGTAGGAAGCCGCTGGAACAGGTAATTACACACAATACTTAAAAAATTAATTTATTTCATAAGTGCCACTTCGAGTTCATTTAAAAAATTGTAGGTCTAGATTAACAATGAAATAGAAAAATACAGGAACTACATTTTCTTCATTTTCAGAGATACTTGCAATGCATCCCTAAGCGTAAGTCGCAATGAAAGATCCAAAAATACTAGAGTTTTTTAAATCTCAACAACTAGAAAATTGTGACTGAAACAGTTTATCGGCAGATATTTGACGTATCCATCTTAAATTTTAAGCCAAATTAAATGTTGCAGATGGTATCCTTCTCTACTTATATAAACGTCTTGTCTTCCGTTGAAGACAAGATTAGTATTTGTTATTTTAATTCATGCGCCAGTCTTGAAAAGGCGAATAGGGAAATCTTGGAAATCAGGAGATGACGCCATATTGCTGAGCAGTTCCCTCACAGATGTTAGTGACTGCCTTTGATGCGTATGTGGTACAACCCGTGACATAAGGAAGCAACAGAAAGGCTTGAAAAGAAATAAGTCGCGCGTTCGGATGGAATCCCAGTTCGGTTTTATGAAGAGTAGTCTACGGCACTAGCCTCTTACACAGCTTCCATTTATAGCGAACCTCTCGCCCAGCGCAAAGTCCCAAGCTACTAGAAAAATGCGCAAGTGATTCCTCTCTAGAAGAAGGGTAAAAGAGCGGACCAGCCTGATTACAGACCAACATACTTTACATAATTTGCTACGGAATTCTTGAGCATATTCTGAGTTCCACTATGATAAATTACCTTGACGCAGAATAGCTTCTGTCCACAAATCAACACGGATTTAGAAAGCAACTCGCGTGAAATTCAACGTACCTTTTTCTTACACAATATCCTGCGAATCGTGGATGAAGGGCAACATACAGATTCCATATTCCTTAATTTCCTGAAAGCGTTTTACACAGTACCACACTCCAGACTGTAACCTAAGAAATAGGCCCTCTGATTTGTGAGCGGCTCGAAGTAGTAAAAATCTAGTACGAGCAGCAAGCTGATACTGCTTGCTGATAACGCTTTAGTGGACGGAAAAGTGTCATCGTTGAGTAACTGTAGGAGGATATATGATGACTTGGATAGAACTTCTCTTTGGTGTGACAAACGGAGGCTTATTTTAAATGCAGAAAAATGCAGACTAATGGAAATGAGCAGGAAGAACGATCCTGCAGTGTTCGAATGTGGTATGTCTGCTGTTTCACACAAATATTTAGGCGTAACGTTGAAATGCGACACAAAACGGAACGAGCACATAAGGCCGGTTACAGGGAAGGTGAATGGTCGACTTTGTTTATAGGGAGAACTCTAGAAAAGTGTAGCTCATCTATAAGTAAACTGCGCACAGAACACTTGTGTAGCCCATTCTTTAGTACTGCTTGAGTGTTTAAGATTCCACCCCCACCCCTTACCTCGACGTCGTACTGATGAAAGACGTGGAAGCAATTCAGAGGCGTGGTGAGAGATTCGGATTCGGTCAACATGCAATTGTTGTGGAAATACTCCGAGCACTCAGATGAGAATCCATGGAGGGAAGAAGACGGTCTTTTCGCGAAACAGTAGTGAGAAAGTTTAAATATCCGGTATATGCGACAGACCATAGAACGATTCTACTGCTATCAGCATACATGTCGCTTAAGGACCACAGGGAACATGGGTGGTACGGAAGCATATGGACGTTTTCCCCTTGCTCCATTTGCGTGTGGATCAGGAAACGGAATGAGTAGCGGAGGTACAAGGTATTCTCCATCATGTACCGTATTATGGCTTGAGCAGTATGTATGTAGGTACAGATGTGCACCCTGGAAATCTGAATCTGGTAAGGCGAATGTGGTAATTACGTAAGTTGCCGTGGCCAGTGTCAATTTGAACAAAATCCTTTTTTGTTTGTCCGTATCGTTGTCGTTATTGTTGTTGTTGTTGTTGGGGTCTTCAATCAGCAGACCGGTTTTATACAGTTCTCCATGCTAGTATACTAAACAGGTTTCTTCATTTCTGAAATACGACTCCAACCTACATCTACTTGAAACTGCTTTCTTTATTTAGGTCTCGGTCTCCCTCTACCATTTTTATCCCCCGCACTTCTTTCCATTACAAGATTTGCTATTCCTTGGTTCCCAGAATGTGTCCTGTCAAACGATCTCTTCTCTTAGCCAAGTCGTGCCACGAATTTCTTTTCTTTCTAGCTCGATTCTGTATCTCTTTGTTAACTAGCCTATCGATCCAGTCTACAGCATTCCTCTATAACAGCACATTTCAAAAGCTTCTGTTCTCTTCTTGTACGAACTATTTATCGTACACATCTCGCTTTCGTACAAGACGACACTCCAGACAGATGCATTCAGATAAGACGTTCTGATACTTTATATTCAGGGTTAACACATTTATCTTTTCCACAAAAACGTTTTTGCTTTCGCTCTTGCCAGTCGACATTTGATATCCTCTCTATTTTGGCTCTACTAGCTCTCAAATAGTAAAACTAATATGCCACTTTTAGTGTCTTATTTCCCAATCTAATTTACTCAATATCGTGTGCATTGGGTTATCCTTGTTTCCATTTTCTTGATTTCATTTGTTACATCTTTTCAAGACATTATACATTCCATTCAACTGATCTTAGAAGTAGTTTGCCTTCTCTTACAAAATCCGTCTTTGTAGTAGACGCCCCTATAAACCAAAGTCGATCATTCTCCCTCCCTATAACAGGCATTATGTACTCGTTCCGTTTTACGTCGTTTTTCAACGTTACGCCTAGATATTTGCGTGAAACAGCAGACATACCACATTCGAACACTACAGGATCGTTCTTCCTACTCATTTCAATTAGCCTTGATTTTTCTGTATTACAAATAAGCTCCCGTTCGTCACACCAAAGAGAAATTCTCCCAAGTTATCTTACGTCTTCCTACAGTTACTCAACGACGACACTTTTCCGTACACTAAAGCGTTATCAGGAAGCAGTATCAGCTTGCTGCGCACCCTGTGTTTCACATCATTTATGTACTTAGGAAACATTAGCGGTTCTGTCACACTTTCCGGGGACACTATTGACGATAACATTCTCTCTGATGAACACTCGCCATCTACGATAACGCACTAGGTTCTATTCCTTCGAGTCGCTCTCAAATCTGACAACTTATTCCGTAGGTAACAATCTGGAATGTGGTATTGCACCAACGTTTTCTGGAAATCAAAGAATATGGAATCTGTATGTTGCCCTTCATTCATGGTTCGTAGGATATTGTGTAAGATAAAGGTAAGCTGAGTTTCATGCGAGCTGCTTTCTAGATCCGTGCTAATTTGTGGACAGAAGCTTTTCTGCGACAAGGTAATTTATTATAGTGGAACTTAGAATATGCTCAAAAATTCTGTTGCAAAGTGATGTAAAGTATATTGATCTGTAATCCGGTGGGTTCGTTCTCTTAACCTTCTTCTAGAGAGGAGTCAGGTCCGCTTTTTTCCAGTCGCTTGGGGCTTTGCGCTGGGTGAGAGTTTCGCGATAAATGCAAAAAAGCTATGTAAGGGGCTAGTGCCGTAGATTACCCTCTATAAAACCGAACTGGGATTCCATACGAACTTGGCGATTTATTTATTTTCAAGTCTTTCTGTTGCTTTCCTACGCCACTGATGGTACTACATGAGAGTAAAATACTTTTGGGTGTTAGGTTGTGTCGCTGTCAAACTCTAAAACAATGGTTACCAAACCTTAGAGCAATTAGAATGTGTGTGTGTGTGTGTGTGTGTGTGTGTGTGTGTGTGTGTGTGTGTGTTTGAATGAGGAACGAATTCATGGTTCATCGCATGTGCCACAACTCCTTCTCGTATAAGAAAGCTAACTATCTACAGCGAGGGTAGAAAACGTACTTCCCCTGCTTACCCCTCTCCATTGTGGCACTTACTGGAGCTGCACACTACAACCCGATTTAAAAATCAACCAAGTTAAAATATGTGCACTATACTTAATGTTCGTAAATCAATTAATAGTTGCACTGGTACTTCTGAACTGACAGAAATTGGAACACTTCAGGCAGTTAATGCTTTATGTCTGACCACAGGCACTAATAGCAATAGTGGTAATAATAATACCGTGTACAGCACTATAATAGCCCTTATGTAGTTACTGCTGTGTCCTGCTGTCAGTTAATTCATTTATCTGTTTCGAAGCGAGTAATGAAGCAATTTATGTACTACTGCAGGTACTATCTACAACATGGAGAAGACATTTTCTTGAGATGTTTGGCATTTTTACGTATATGTCCCACTTTTCTCGTCAGCCATGTCCAGAACAAAGCACAACATATATGTGGAGTGGGTGGATTATGCGAGGAACCTGTAACTTCCGCTGCATTAATGCTACCAATTGAGAAGTAATTATTGATAACTCATATAATCAGTATTAGTTTTTCGAAATTGTAATGATAGTAATGATCTTTTGAAAATAATTAGTTTAGTGACTGAAACAGAATCGAACCGTTTAGTTTTTACACCTCAGAAAATTTCATTTTACTCCATAGGGGAGGATCCCTCAGGTTGAAAACGACTGCACTACAACGACTACAAAACTGACGTTCGACAGTATTTGCGATGGTCCTCTCAACTGCTCGTCCTAAAGAGGATCTCTGCAAAGATGTACGAGACGCAGGTTTTGTAGTTCTTTTAGTGTATCGTAATGACGCCGCCTAACACCCAAAATGATTTCATTCCAAAACGATTGGAGACAACAGGCTTTTCTGGTATAGGCACGGTAGCAGTCCAGGCTTTTCAACTACAGGCGATGAAGTGGAGTGGTGGAATTTAAACATATGGGAGATGTAGGATAAAACAAGTTGTTTCAGGTATTCGAAGGAGTGCGGGAAATTTATCGGCTAGTACAGCATACGAAAAGCAATGCGGAGTGCGTATAGTTTCAAGAAGACTTGGAAGCTACGCGAATGCAGCATTGGCATAGCTAAGGATGCCACTGATGAGACTGGTGAAATTTAGTAAGCATGTTTGGTTGCTTAGTAGTTTTAGTGGACTGTGCGCTCATTTTCTAACAATTACTAGGTGAGGCTTCAAAGATATTCAAAGAGTGTTAATCGTAGGTATTTTAGTGTTTCAGTGAGGTGAATGGTCGTAGTCAGTCAGGTAGAGGTCAAGAGTGTGGCTTTTTTATAATAATTAAATGGGTTTTTGCAACGGTGAATCGTTGGGGCGAATGGTGAGTGGTGCAAAATCGCAACAAAATCGACAGATGTAAAGCTAACTTGCGGTGTACCCCAAGGAACTGTGATAGGACTGTCAACTGTCACTGATATCAACTGCGTTTTTTTTAAAATAGGAACCCCCATTTTTTATTACATATTCGTGTAGTACGTAAAGAAATATGAATGTTTTAGTTGAACCACTTTTTTCGCTTTGAGATAGATGGCGCTGTAATAGTCACAAACGTATAACTACGTGGTCTCACGTAACATTCCGCCAGTGCGGACGGTATTTGCTTCGTGATACATTACCCGTGTTAAAATGGACCATTTACCAATTGCGTAAAAGGTCGATATCGTGTTGATGTATGGCTGTTGCGATCAAAATGCCCTTGCCGGGTTAATGTATGGTAAGGCATTATGGGAGGAAGGATAATTGGACCCCATTTGAACGATGGCAATCTAAATGGTGCAATGTATGTTGATTTCCTACGTAATGTTCTACCGATGTTAATACAAGATGTTTCACTGCATGACAGAATGGCGATGTACTTCCAACATGATGGATGTCCGGCACATAGCTAGCGTGCGGTTGCAGCGGTATTGAATAGAATGTTTCATGACAGGTGGATTGGTCGTCGAAGCACCGCATGTTCACCGGATCTGACGTCCCCGGATTTCTTTCTGTGGGGAAAGTTGAAGGATATTTGCTATCGTGATCCACCGACAACGTCTGACAACATGCGTCAGCGCATTGTCAATGCATGTGCGAACATTACTGAAGGCGAACTACTCGCTGTTGAGAGGAATGTCGTTACACGTATTGCCAAATGCACTGAGGTTGTCGGACATTATTTTGAGCATTTATTGCATTAATGTGGTATTTGCAGGTAATCACGCTGTAACAGCATGCGTTCTCAGAAATGCTAAGTTCACAAAGGTACATGTATCACATTGGAACAACCGAAATAAAATGTTCAAACGTATCTACGTTCTGTATTTTAATTTAAAAAACCTACGTGTTACCAAATGTGCGTCTAAAATTGTGAGCCATACGTTTGTGACTATTACAGTGCCATCTATCACAAAACGAAAAAAGTGGTCCAACTAAAACATTAATATTTCTTTACGTACTACGCGAATATGTAATAAAAAATGGGGGTTCCTATTTTAAAAAAGGCAGTTGATATCCGTTTGACATATGGCAGCGCCATCTAGCGGGCCAACCATAGCGCCATATGGTTTCCCCCTTCAAGCTAGACAAGTTTTATTCTTTGTAGTTTTTTCTTTTGACGCTTATTTCGTGAGATATTTGGCCCGGTCATGATCAATGGACCACCCTGTTGCAGGCTGTGGCAGTTGACCCTGCATATCAATAAATGTAACATACTGCGCATACATAGGAAAAGAAATCCCTACACTATTGATGACAAACCGCTGGAAACAGTATCTGCCGTAAAATATATAGGAATAACTATCCGGTGCGACCTTAAGTGGAATGACGGTATAAAGCAAATAGTGGGAAAACCAGATGCCAGACTCACATTCATAGGAAGAATCTTAAGGAAATGTAACTCATTCACGAAGGAAGTGGCTTATCAGGGGCTTGTTAGATCCATTCTTGGATATTGTTCATCTACCTGGGACCCCTACCAGGTAGGACTGATGGAAGACATGGAGAAGATCCAACGAAGAGCGGCACGTTTCGTCATGGGATCGCTTAGTCGGCTCGAGAGCGTTACCGAGATACCCAACAAACTCAATTGCCAGACGGTACAAGAGAAGTGTTCTGAATCGGAGAGAGACTTACTATTGATGTCCTTAGGTTAGTTAGGTTTAAGTAGTTCTAAGTTCTAGGGGACTGATGACCATAGCTGTTAAGTCCCATAGTGCTCAGACCCATTTACTATTGAAATTTCGAGAGAGCGTTTTTCAGGAAGAATCGGACAACATGTTACTATGCCATGAACCCCCTACATACGCCTTGCATAATGACCACGAGGAGAAAATTCGAGAAATTAGAGCCAAGAGGAAAGCTTACCGACAATCATTCCTCCCATGCGCTATTCGCGAGTGGAACAGGGTAGGAGGGCTCAATTAGTGGTACGAAAGTACCCTCCACCTCGCACCATTACGTGGTTTGCGGAGTATGATGTAGATGTCGATGGTGTCCACAGCGAGAAAAGTTCTGGGAAAACAACTAAGATTTGAGCTCCACTGCTGTCGAATAGGACTTCACAGCACCACCTTATGCGGTGTGTATCGCCGGAGAGAGCACTATGGGACTTAACATCTGAGGTCATCAGTCCCCTAGAACTTAGAACTACTTAAACCTAACTAACCTAAGAATATCACACACATCTATGCCCGAGGCGGGATTCTAACCTGCGACCGTAGCGGTTGCGCGGTTCTAGACTGTAGCGCCTAGAACCGCACGGCCACTTCGGCCGGCCAGAGGGCGGACATTGACACTGTGTGTTGTAATGTACTTCACATGTCATATACAAAAGTAGATACGTTAACGTTTGAATAGTTTCCGCAAATTCTTCTTAAAAAAACTGCTTATTCTGAGCATATAACTAAATTTACAAGCGGAAAATAAATATTTTTATATATTTCAGTATGCTAAATGTGGGGCAGCTTTTGGGAACGATGGAAGCCAAAACTAATCTATATGTAACCTATGTTAGCGTTGCAATGCCGTATGTGAACGAACGTTTAATGTCCACAATCATTTAAAACGACGTACGAAGATCGAGTAAATAGATAAGGAGAGAAAATACTTGAAAATTCCCGAAGGTATTTACGTGCTAACGAATCGGAAATGTCTTTAAATGGACCACACGACAAACAGATTGCTTTAATTCCTTATATTTATGGTACATGAAGCTCAGAAATGAAACATCAATGGGATCAAAGCAGCAATGCGACTCTCAAAAATAATCGAGAAAATCGACTCTTAAGGTATTCCACGTACTCGCAACTGGCTAAATCTAGGCACATTTGTCGATGGATCACGGGCCCTGAGGTAGAATGCTCACCTGCCATGTGGGTGGCCGGTCCGGGCTCTATTCCTCGCCGATGCAAATTTTTAAACAGAGGTGCAAGTTTTACGAGAATTTCCGTGAAGCGTAAATTGGATAGAGGTCAAAAAATCGGTAGAGCTCGGGACTGGTTGGAGTCTCGTTTTGGTCATTAATTTTTTCCTTTTTTCTTTCACGTGGAATACATACTCATTTAAACATAAAATTCATCAAGTATATGCTAATTGTCATTCTTTATGAAAAATGCACGTCTTATTTCTAATTACGAATCGCACATGAAATTCCTGTTTTCATTGCAAATACAAATGATCTTTATTAGAATTTTGTTAACAAAGATTGTTCAATTTAAAAAACTTCGTACAATACTTATTTCGTCTTTATGTATTTTACGCTTCACAGAAATGCTAATAGAACATGCACCCTTGTTTAAATATTTGCATTGGAAATCGTCCCTGACTCAGCCAATTAAAGTTACTCGGGATATTTCAAAGTCGAGAGTTGCATCTGTTTTGAAGCAATGATATTTGACTACTGCATTTCACGTACCATAAATATAAAATAGGACTGCTGTGTGATCCCCCTGTTAGACGAACAGCGCTTGTACTTGTGTGTGTGTGTGTGTGTGTGTGTGTGTGTTGTATCCCAGACGTATTCCACAGGGTTCAGATCGGGCGAATTTGATGGCCGAAACATCAGCGTGAGTTCACTGTCGTGCTCGTAAAACCACGAGAGCGCGATATAGGCCTTGAGAGACGGACGGTTATTGTGCTATAATGTGCCATCGAGGTCGGGGAAGATATGTGAGCATGAAACGATCCTCAGTAAAATTCACGTAGTCGGTGGCGGTCCCGCCGCCTTTAATTACTAGCACTGGTCTCATGGAAGCCCAGCTGAATATTCCACATAGCAGAATAAGTTACTGTCCTACCGGCCTGCGTTTGTAGCGCAGGGCGTATTTCGAACAGCTGTTTGTAAGATGACTCTGAGACACTTTGATCATACTACGTTGACAATAGTGTTTCAGCAGCATCCTTAAAATCAAAGAAGTCAGCTGTATCCATTGAAATTAAGTGTAATGGGTCCATAGCTTTAGCTAACTCAACAATCTTATGTAAATCTCGTGGAACAAAGACCTTTCTTACCTTTCTTCGTGTCTATATAATTGCAAAAATCTCTCACGCCTCAAATAGATGTGCCGACTAACCAAAAGCTTGTGTATTACCTCTTCAAATCAGGCTGTACGTTAATTAAACGGAGAGAGGTTGACGCATGACCTTCGCTGCTCCAGAGGGAGGCATTGCTTGGTACGAAGACGTGTGCCATCTAGTAACGAATGTTTGAAACATTTTCTCCATGAGTTGGCACTTGAAACAAGTCTACGGCCATGCAACAGAGCACAGAGAATACAACAGCGCTGAAAAAATATTTTTTGAAAAATGTGTTTGCAGCGTATGGCATTTTCACTCTTCATGGAACATATTCCATGGTACTAGAGGCAGGTGTAGACGGTAAAAACTGTGAGAGAAACCGGAGATTGTAATGCAAGGTGTTTCAAAAGGAATATATGTATTACGAAGTATTATGTTGTCAAAACTATCGATCCGTGCGCCACGGCTCGGTTATTGGAGGAATATTCATTGCCGCTAGATGTCGGTTGTCTTCTGTTTCCTCTTACCATCACGTGTTCCAAAATGGCTACTCCGCAACGGAAATCATTTTGTGTTCTCGAGTGTGCGAAGTGTAAATTTGCGATTACAGTGCAAAGACGTTTCAGGCTGAGGTGCCAAACTAATCCTCTCCATGGCTGGAACATTCGCAAGTAGTATCGACGGTTTGTAGACACAGGATGTGCATATAAAGGGAAGAGTCCTGGCCGATTTCATGTTTCTGACGAAAATGTCAGACGAATGGTTCAAATGGCTCTAAGCACTACGGGACTTAACATCTGAGGCCATCAGTCCCCTGGACTTAGAACTACTTAAACCTAACTAACCTAAGGACATTACACACATCCATGCCCGAGGCAGGATTCGAACGTGCGACCGTAGCAGCAGCGCGGTTCCGGATTGAAGCGCCTACAACCGCTCGGCCACAGCGGCCGGCTGTCACACGAACTCAGACCGCTTTCCAATGTAGTCCTGCAAAATGAACTGGTCATGCCGGAGTTACAGCCACAGTCTGGTGCGTTTTCAAATGGTTCAAATGGCTCTGAGCACTATGGGACTTAACATCTGAGGTCATGTCCCCTGGAACTTAGAACTACTTAAACATAACTAACTTAAGGACATCACATACATCGACACCCGAGGCAGGATTGGAACCTGCGACCGTAGCGGTCGCACAGTTCCGGACTGAAGCGCCTAGAACCGCTCGGTCACAACGGCCGGCTGGTGCGTTTTGAGAAGTCGGTTGGCTACGAAACCGTACAAGTTACAGCTGTTACAAGCTGTACGTTATGAAAAAAAAAAAAAAAAAAAAAAAGACGCAAACGTCTGGCATTTTATGACGAGCTTGCGAATGCTATTGACAATGATAACATTTCCGTACAGTGCATAGTGTTCAGTGATAAAGCGACTTTCCACCTTAGTGGAAAGGAAACAAGCTCAGTGTTCGAACCCACATACGCACACTGAACGTGTAGGAGATTCACGCGAAGTCAATGTGTTTTGTGTGATGACCCGCTCATCTGTTTACTGCCCATTCTTGTTTGACGGAAACACAGTTAACGGTCACCAGTATCTTGCTACATTACAATACGATTTGTTTCCGAGCTGAACGAGGACAACTTCATTTTTCAACAAGACGGGGGGCCTTTCACTGGAGTCGCCAAGTGCTTGCATATCTGAATGAAATTCTATTGAGTCGTTGGACTGGTCTCAAACATATTGCGACTAAGCACTTCCCAGCTGACCTCACCGGATTTGACTCCATGTGACTTCTCCGTGTGGAGTTTCATTAAGGACAACGTTTATGAACCAACAGGACCACAGAACTAGTAGAGTTGAAGAGCCAGATCCAAACTGCCGTTACGTCGGTGATGACGGACCCGAGTGTAGGAGGATTCGAATGTCGATGTGATATTGTTCGTGTCGCTGGTGGCGGACATATAGAATAACTGTAATCTAAACTTGCGGGATTCGTAAATATGATTCGCAAATTTCGTAGCCGTATATATTAAAGTTTAATAAAAATATGCATTCGAAATAGGTATATTCTTTACGAAACATACTGTATTTCCAACAATTAACTGAAGACCTAGGGTGGAAAAATTTCGAGTGCCAGCTGGTAAAGAAACTTTTGAGAGATTCGCAGCAGGGTAATGGGACGTTGCAACAAGTGTTTAATTTTGGGCGATTTGAAGGCAGCAGTGGTGAAGATGAAGGTGGTTTGATCAGTGCAGGCACAGCC
This sequence comes from Schistocerca cancellata, assembly GCF_023864275.1. NCBI lineage: Eukaryota > Metazoa > Arthropoda > Insecta > Orthoptera > Acrididae > Schistocerca > Schistocerca cancellata. The sequence goes on from NC_064627.1 coordinate 288,240,211, forward strand.
GTGTAATGATAGGGCAGATTCGCCTGATGAGTGCCCCCGTGCGTCATCAGCCGCAGCCTTGCCCGCGCGCCGACGGTGGCGCCCTCCCTCTGCGGCGAGGCCGCCACACAGACGCAGACGTAGACAGTGCCCGCGCGGCTGTGCTGCCGTGCCGCTGCCCGCGACGATGCCCCGGTTGCCCGCGCTGCCGCTAGCCTGCCACTGGCGACACTCCACCGACTGCCGCTTCCGCGTCTGCCGATGCCTTCGCAAGGTAACGCAGCTGGCTGCGGGAGCAAGTCTTCGCTAGTTGCATTTCCCCTTCTTTGGCTGCTTCGCAGCTATTGGAAGTTTACGTATCCTTTGGTCACTATTCCTGAATGCGGCGCCTCTTTATGCTTATGGTCTGAGCTCTACCTTCATATAACAGATCATTACGTGAAAATCGTCTAATTACTACAGATATTCACACAACCGGTTTCGGCAAACTATTGTCATCATCAGATGTGATAATTAATTCACAAACAGTTTCGTTATCATATACAGGATGAGGCATTTAAAACCGTTTTTGGAAATAACTTGAATCCTACAAATCGGATTAAAAAAAGGTTGTTATAGTGGTCGTTCGTCTCGAAGACGGACGTCCAGTGATACCAAACTCGACCCCTCCTGCTCCATCCCGAGGGTTCAAAAAATGTTCAAATGTGTGTGAAATCTTATGGGGCTTATCTGGTAAGGTCATCAGTCCCTAGGCTTACACACTACTTAACCTAAATTATCCTAAGGGCGGTGTCACCTTTGAACTCTTAAACAGGAATACCCATTTCATTGCGGTTTCGGATTCTCCAGGGATAAATACAAATTTTTGTATTTAACTTCTTGAATTTAACCATCTTCAAGATGTTCTGAAAGCATATAATGTAGCGTTGCTCTTGGGGGACGAAAATAAAAAGAATTTTTTTATTTTTTTTAATGTCGAAAAAAGTGAATACTTTGGTGGGCCACTTGGCAACAGAATCAGGGATTGATTACACTATTATAATAACATACGTTGAGCATTAAATACCTGAATAAGAGCAGCATATTGATACAGGGTGTTTCAAAAATGACCGGTATATTTGAAACGGCAATAAAAACTAAACGAGCAGCGATAGAAATACACCGTTTGTTGCAATATGCTAGGGACAACAGTACATTTTCAGGCGGACAAACTTTCGAAATTACAGTAGTTACAATTTTCAACAACAGATGGCGCTGCGAGTGATGTGAAAGATATAGAAGACAACGCAGTCTGTGGGTGCGCCATTCTGAATGTCGTCTTTCTGCTGTAAGCGTATGCTGTTCACAACATGCAAGTGTGCTGTAGACAACATGGTTTATTCCTTAGAACAGAGGATTTTTCTGGTGTTGGAATTCCACCGCCTAGAACACAGCGTTGTTGCAACAAGACGAAGTTTTCAACGGAGGTTTAATGTAACCAAAGGACCGAAAAGCAATACAATAAAGGATCTGTTTGAAAAATTTCAACGGACTGGGAACGTGACGGATGAACGTGCTGGAAAGGTAGGGCGACCGCGTACGGCAACCACAGAGGGCAACGCGCAGCTAGTGCAGCAGGTGATCCAACAGCGGCCTCGGGTTTCCGTTCGCCGTGTTGCAGCTGCGGTCCAAATGACGCGAACGTCCACGTATCGTCTCATGCGCCAGAGTTTACACCTCTATCCATACAAAATTCAAACGCGGCAACCCCTCAGCGCCACTACCATTGCTGTACGAGAGACATTCGCTAACGATATAGTGCACAGGATTGATGACGGCGATATGCATGTGGGCAGCATTTGGTTTACTGACGAAGCTTATTTTTACCTGGACGGCTTCGTCAATAAACAGAACTGGCGCATATGGGGAACCGAAAAGCCCCATGTTGCAGTCCCATCGTCCCTGCATCCTCAAAAAGTACTGGTCTGGGCCGCCATTTCTTCCAAAGGAATCATTGGCCCATTTTTCAGATCCGAAACGATTACTGCATCACGCTATCTGGACATTCTTCGTGAATTTGTGGCGGTACAAACTGCCTTAGACGACACTGCGAACACCTCGTGGTTTATGCAAGATGGTGCCCGGCCACATCGCACGGCCGACGTCTTTAATTTCCTGAATGAATATTTCGATGATCGTGTGATTGCTTTGGGCTATCCGAAACATACAGGAGGCGGCGTGGATTGGCCTCCCTATTCGCCAGACATGAACCCCTGTGACTTCTTTCTGTGGGGACACTTCAAAGACCAGGTGTACCGCCAGAATCCAGAAACAATTGAACAGCTGAAGCAGTACATCTCATCTGCATGTGAAGCCATTCCGCCAGACACGTTGTCAAAGGTTTCGGGTAATTTCATTCAGAGACTACGCCATATTATTGCTACGCATGGTGGATATGTGGAAAATATCGTACTATAGAGTTTCCCAGACCGCAGCGCCATCTGTTGTTGAAAATTGTAACTACTGTAATTTCGAAAGTTTGTCTGCCTGAAAATGTACTGTTGTCCCAAGCATATTGCAACAAACGGTGTATTTCTATCGCTGCTCGTTAAGTTTTTATTGCCGTTTCAAATATACCGGTCATTTTTGAAACACCCTGTATATTATATATTTGATATCGTTCAGCAGAAACATTATAATTTCTGTGCATTTTTTATAGTCGCGATGTAGTCATACCCGGATCAACACTAAGGGACCAGAAGATTTATGGATTTTAAAAGAAATGCAACACTACACAATTAAAAAAAGATTGCCTCAGAAATAATAGGAAAACGATAATTTTCCTTCTGCCTCATGCTGCGTTCGGCCCATCAGCGTGATCGTAATTTCTGGTGATGAACTAACACAAATTAATTATCAATTGATTGAATGAGGAGATGGAAATAATCAAGGTTAATTTACTAAAATAAGCACACTTACACGTAACACACTTTTTTTTAATGCTACGTACCTTTTCATATTAAATTACAATAGATGACCATTGTGGTTAAATACTTTATACATAACAGTCAAAATGTCCTCTTGATGCTGTCTGTTCGTAATCAGTTACAAGAAACTACATGTTTTCTGATAGGAAAAAATAACAATTAGCATATTCACTCAATATTTTTACATAGAATATAAAATACAATTGCGGAACGCAGCAAGTCCGCGTCCGCCTTTCATAGAATACAAAAAGTAAAAGGTGAGGCGCCTAAAGCCTCATTTGTCTTGAAACAACAGAATTATTTTTTATACCATTAATCGATACATGTACATAGAGATTTACAGGCACCGCGCAAGGACGGCAAAGATAAAGAATAATAGATTCTGTCGCTGCTATGCGATGGTTCATTTCTTTTATTTTACAATTGTTCGATAACTTTAGGCCATCAGGCGTTCACTATTGAGCGTATATTAATGTTTGTGAGGCGAAAATTACTAATATTACACTGCCTCCCATGAGGAGGGAAGGAATACCGAAGGTATTACTTTCATCCTCATGCCCATTGGAATATTTGTAATATTCGGGTGTAACATACAGGTTATTAAAAGTTTCATTTCATATTCATTCCATAATAAAAGAATTAACGCTTCAATTTGTAACTACTGACGGTGGATCATTGTGAATTTGTTCTGTGTTTCTATCAGTGTTTGCAGGGATTCAGTCTTTCTTGATGATTCTTAAAATTAAGGCTATAAGCATACACATTTATAAAATTTATAAGGAAATAGAGTCACATTTCATTTTTCATCATTGCAAAAGTAATTTGACTATCACAACTGGTACATAACTTTCTGTTTTGACTGTATTCATTATATTGTCATCGTCTTGTCGATTGATTGCCTTGTCCGTTGTCGCACTTAATTATACATTTATTTTCATCTCACATACACTATTTATGATAGACTTGGATTGTAGAGCGGCCACTGGTGATGGCTTCGACAAGGAAGTCCATATCTTTCACTTTCAGGGCTCGAGTGTGGCTCTCCGAATTATTTCACATATGAAACAGATAAAATATCTTATATTAGAATAGCTTACAAAACTAATTTTATATACATGTGGGATGGGATATAGGAGGATGGGATCCTTTGACGTATTTTCGTGTGCTTATTTTCATTCGTATCGTGACCTCTCGTTAAAGTTTACATTTCAACAGTGTTCAGAGGTGACCTTGTGACTTGTCTCTGTGGACAATCAGTCATTATAATAATTACGCTAACTTCTCTATCTTAGAGTCTCTCAGAAGGTTTATGATACATACAAAAATGTTTTCAGTACTAGGTGTGAATGTTTTTGCTACAGAATGTAGCGCACAGCAACTACTGTTGGCGGTTGAACGTTCACATTAGTGGTGGGCAGGAAATCGCGTATGTTAGAAATCACAGTGATTGAGAAGTCACAGATATCACAATAACAACTTTACAAAATCTAACTGCGATTTCAGTCACAGTTAGCAGTCGCAAGTAGCATTTTTACATTCAACGCCGTGAGTCATCTGTTGGCCGAATTCCGTACTGCTTTCTGCGATTTCAGTGACAAATCGCTGCTAGAAGTCGCCAAGTAGCAACTAAAAAGCGCAGTTAACAGTGCCATCTGTTAGCCAAAGTTCGTACTATGCTATTCGCTACCGAGTCAAACTGCGATTTCTGTATCAAATCGCAACTAAGAGTCGCAAGTAGCAACTAAAAAGCGCAGTTAACATTCTTTTCCTAGTGCCATCTGTTGACCGACGTACGTACTTCGTTACGAGAGCCTTGTGCCTCACGAGATCGACGTGCTGTGTGTGACTGTGTGCATAATACTGAATATGAAGGGCTTATTTCAATAGTGGTACAAGTCCACTTTTGTTCATTTTGAGATACAGAGTCGTAAAGTTAATTGAGTGCTGAAAAATCTGCAGTTGAGATACCAGAAATATTCAAGCATATGGCTTCTTGCTAGAGATGAACCTTTATTTATGTTTGTTTGGATCATTAATTTCAGAAGCATTATAGACAGAAAAGTGGAGGTAATGGACTTGTACCACTATTGAAATAAGCCCTTCATATTATATGACGACATGCACATTCAGCATCAGTTATGGTTGGTCAAACACAGCTGTGACTCTGAATGTATTATATTAATAAGAAGCAACATTGCCTTTTTCTCCTGAAAATATCAAGTAACGTTACGAATGTGTTTTGCAATGTTAACACAGCAGAACTCAGACACCTGTATAAGTGTAGTGAAATAAAAACAGTATTATTGTGTCATATGAATGCCTCACTTTTGTTCCGACACAGTTCAAGAGAAAAGTTTTACACCTGGGGTTCTACATGGCAACTTCACACACAAGAACTTTTTGCCGACACTACTACCACCTACATAAGTAAGCTTTTCCTGTGTTACTTTCAAATAATTCACTTAAGCCATTCCTGATTTAACAGTAAGATCTGTACTTCCCACTTTCGTATCAACAGTCTCAAAATGCATATTGTAGACTTCGGGATATGTTACAGGTCAGTGTCACACCAAGATTGTGGAGAAAGAGGAGGGGGCGGCATGTCACTCTCCAACAAGTGTTTACCAATAAATATGTGGCGGAAAATTACGGGTATAGGACGGCTTAACATGTGGAAAATGAGATTTTCATTATTCGCTCACTGTATTTAACATTTATTATTCCTTTAAAATTGCACAACTTCAATAAAACACAGTTTAATCACTCATCTGCACACTTATTTCGCAATAATGTCACTTTTAAACTGCAAATCCTCTAAGAGCTCTCTTGAATCTTCACGAGCCTCTCCCAACAGCCAACAGCCTTGATGTGGATAGGTACGTACAGCAACCAAAACTGTATCTGTAAAATCACAAGGATTATTAAACAATTTTTGCTGTCACTAATTACAAGCAATATAATTGACAGAGTAGATTGCTAATATTTGCTGTAATGAAAGCCACTCAATGGGGTATATTTCACATTTGCAAGAACGATCTCACTTAAGTAATTAAGTCCATCGAAACAGTTAGAAACTAACCTCTCGTCTGACGAAAACGGTCTAAAGATGCAGTGGCAATTTCTCCAGATCTGCTGACAATGATATTTTGAGTTATCACTTTACTGAGTGACTGAAATGTAGTTCGGGTACCTGAGAACATAACAATATGTTAGAATTCATTTTCTAAACACGAACTATTACGGTACTGTATGGCTACTTACATATTAATTACACTATTAATATTTTCACAGTTGTTTCTTTAATACAAGATTAAAGCCAACGGAAGAACTAACGTAAAACATACTTACCAATGACAGGTTTGTTGAGATGCAATTTTCTGTGTGGACAGATGTAGCTTTTTCATACGGTGGTAAGTCGCAGAAATCGCAGGAGTCACAGAAATCGCAGAAGTAGCAGAAGTCACAGAAGTAGCAGAAATCGCGGAAGTAGCAGAAATAGCAGCGGCGGAGGGATACGCGACTTAGGTTCCGTAACTGCGACTCTTAACTGCGACAAATCACAGTTAAGAATAACTGATACTGAAAAGTAGCATTCACACAAATCACTGATATCGGAAAATCGCAGTTTAGCCCATCACTAGTTCACATTATTTCGTCACATGGTGGCTGTCCGCCTCCACTGTTGCGAGCAGTCTTGAAATTCAGTCTGTGCGCGCGCACGTGACCGGAGCTTTTTTGCAGAGCGTTGATTTCGCGCTTGAGGTGCCGTGCGTCGCTTTTGTTCGGAGGATCGTGGCTTTGTGCTTTTTAGATTGTTGGAGGGAGCTTCTGCCACCGAAACTGCCTCACGTCACTTCCTGTCCACTATCCAATTACGGATTCACAGGTAAGTGGTAGCTACAGCTGCAATTGCATGTGTGGAATGACACTGATTATTACACACTGCACACATCAATGAATTTTTTTACACATATGGTGCAGTAGAATGCTGCCACTGAAAATCGTCGAACTTTAAAACTTCACTTGCACTGTGGTGAGCGTCTGCGTGAACGGTGTATTAAAAGAAATTCTCACTTCATAACATCCCACGGTGTTTACAAGTTGATTTACATACTAATATTTACAGGAGTTCATTTAAATCGAGAAATAATCTAATTGACCACTTTGAATCAAAACAATTGTTTCCTAATTAGTCTCTTTCTTTTATGCCTACGGTCGCAGGTAGGCTATCATAAGTCCTTTTTCTTTGACCAAATTCTTTCCAATCTCCTTTACAAATTAATTTCATTCATAGTAATCTTTATCACGCTTGCTTATTCATTTTGTAGGCCCAATTAATTTTTTTTTGTGATCATCTTATTTAGTGACTTGTGGGGGAGGAGCTTCATTTATGTCAAAGTCTTTTCTCGTATATGCTTGTCTTTTAAAGAAAGTTCGAGGACAGATTTGAAAATAGCAATTCCGCCTCGGGATTTCGTGTGCAAATGCAAACAGTCGAAAAAGAAAAATGGGCAAAGCGGGCCTACTCGCGGATCGTCGACAGAATTTAAATTACTCCTCTACCAGGTCGAAAATTTAATTTACATTGCGCATTACAAAAGCAATTTGCGCGTCGCGAACCTACTCATTTTTATATGTAGTGCCTCACTTCCCAAGCACACGTGCATCCTTACAAGTTGATCCTGAGGAGTGGATAGGATCAAAGATCTTAAAGGATTTGCACTTAGGAAAGGGATTCAATAATCACAGAGAAAACAATAAATATTGCAGTGCTTCTTCCGTCTGGAACTGGTGTTGGTTTTGTGGTACGAACTCGGTTGGAAATGGATCTTGTTGTCCTGGTGTATTCTCTTGCGCATAATAAATTTGCTTATTATGAGGGCGTTTAGGCTTCAGACTTCCCGAAGGTCCGTTCGCTTGTTGCGTGAAGTGTATATTTTGTGGCTGAAAGGTATTTTGCTGTGGCTTGTGTTGATTGTAACCGTTACTGAAAGGTGTACGTTGGTCTCCACCTTGATTATGCTATTTATTTCCTTTCCACTGACGATCTGAATCGTAAGACTGATCGTTTTGATAATTACCGTTGATCGGTTGCGTGTTTCCATATTGCTGGGGCTGTGTGTTATAATGTGCATTTTCGTACTGAGGTGGTGACGAATTATATATTGGATTGTATCTCCGGCCGTTATTGTACTTATTTTTGTATTTGCTGTTGGAGTACGTAGTGTGTTTATTTTTGAAACCGTTGTGGGGTTGGTAATGGCTGTCGCTGTGACGCGCTTTCGCTCGGCTACCATTGTTGCCTGCGTATTCTGTATTGTGCTGGCCGCCTACACTGAAGTGGGCGTTGCCAACATCAACTCTAGCGTCCTCGTAAATCAGATCTAACGAGTCTAACACAGATAGGAAAGTGTCCGTATCGTCCTCAGACACGTTTACTAACTTTTCTCTGATCGCAATCGGTAGCTTAGTTTTTAGAATCATAATAACGTCCTTGGCGGTGATCGGCGAATCCCAGAACTTGATTTTCGCTAAATACTTTTCAAAATATCTTCTCAAACTACCGCGCTTACTGTTAAACACTTCGGCGTTGTGAACCTCTTTTCTCAGGCGCTGCTGCACACCAGAACTCCAGAATTTAGCTAAAAACATCTGTTCAAACTCATTGTAACTTTTACAAGAGTCGACCATTTAGGTTCCCCATAAGGCAGCATCGCCTACGATAAATCCACTAACGAACTGAATTCGCTGGCGGTCACTCCAGCTATTCGGGAAAATTCTCGAAAAATTTCGGAGGAACACTATAGGATGAATTTCTCATTTCTGTGCGTGAAAGGTCGGAAAAACACGATGTTTGATCACGCTTTCCTCCTGCATCAAACTGACAAAAGTGGGTGGGCTGGTACTCTGGTTAAATTGTGCTTCTATAAAACTATGAGTTTGAGCGTTATCAAATGGTGAACGGTAATGTACCTGCTGTTGTTCATTACATCGTGGTGAATTATTCCACTCTCCTGACACGGAAGGTGGGGAATTTTCAACTTGACATTTTAGTGTACGAACTTCATCAACTATCTGTTGACGCCATTCAGGTAAATCTTGAGCTAACGTTCGTCTTATCTGGCCTAATTCTGACATGACCGTGTCTCCTGTTTTTCCAGGGGCTGCCAATATTTCAAAGGTCACGTTTTTGACAGTTTCCCTGAGTTCGTTCTTGACCTTGTTTTCTATGAATCCGTCTTTGTTTTTAACCCAATCTTGGTAGTGGTCAGACAATGCTTCAGCATGTGCCTTAACAGTATATTTTATTTGATCCTCTACATTAAGAGTCTCATTCTATTTGGAAAGATCATCAACAACATTCTCGATCGTGTCTACTGCGGTTTTAACTCCTTTGACCTCATCAGAGATTGCAGTATAATCTTCTTTTAAGGTCGCAGCTTGTTTTTGATATTCCATCACTTTTGAATTTATCTCTCCCTTGGCTGCTTCGATTTTTTTATCTAACCGTTTTGAAATATCCTCTATTTTTGACTCTACTTGTGTGTCAATTTCTAGCCTCATGGTCGTGATCTGACTACTGATTTGGCTTTGGACATTACCCAACAGGGTATTTAAATCAGCTGTTATGTCTGCCTTTAGTTCAGCCTTTACCGAATTTAACCGTGTATTTAGGTCATTTATCTCCGTTTGTAGATCTGTTTCTACTGAATTTATGTCTGTTTTTACCGAATTTATTTCTGTTTTTACTGAATTTATGTCTGCTTTTACTGAGTTGCACAGATTTGTAAGGACCTGATTTTTATTATGCCGTCTTTCGGCCTTCTCTTTTTCTTCGCGGACCTTTTCATCTAATCTTTCCTGTTTTTGGCTTTCGAACTTGCGTTCCATTATTGCTTCGATCATTGCAGCCAAGTCATTTTTTTCAAAAGCGGGAATAGTTTGCACACTAGGACCAGCTTCTAAAACTTCGCTCGAGGCTGCTTCTGCCTCCGCTCGTGTACCTATCGCGCGTGATCGTAATGGATAGTGAGGTCCATTCGCATCACCGCTGTCGTCTGCCTTTGTTTGTGTCCGCTGTTTACCGTCAGCCAGTTCATGAATTATTTGTCAAACGTCAAGATGCTACAAATGGTTCAAATGGCTCTAAGCACTATGGGACTCAACTGCTGTGGTCATAAGTCCCCTAGAACTTAGAACTATTTAAACCTAACTAACCTAAAGACAACACACAACACCCAGCCATCACGAGGCAGAGAAAATCCTTGACCCCGCCGGGAATCGAACCCGGGAACCCGGGCGTGGGAAGCGAGAACGCTACCGCACGACCACGAGATAAGATGCTACAGATATTGTTTGTCACTGCCGTCAGTCGTTTGTCTGTGACGTAGTGCTATGGCTTACTGGGACCTAAGATGAAATTTTAACTCTGGGTAACAACTGACGTTCATGTACGCCAAGAAGACAAGATGGTTCCTACTAATTACAAACAAATGAGATATCACACGTTTTACCAGTTTTGAGCGTAGTTATCCGCCATATCGTAATTTTTTTATGCACTGACAACAATGGTACACTTTCACTGAATTTAACTACATAAGAATGGGCTATGGACAAATTGAAATAAAGCTGTTTCAAGGCAAGGAGAGACAGGTTCACGTTCTGATCAACTCGAAAGACGCTACGTCACTACGAAAGCTTGGCTACTGCGTATAAAAATTTGACTTACTATGGCTGTCTTGATGATGATGCGGCTGGATACTCGCGTTTTTTTTGGTAATTTCATCAATCGTTCTTCTGAATTAATTAAAAGGTTTTCCCACTTCTCTTTCTCGGTTGAATTGCATCCACATGAAAAAATGAAACAGTTATTAGAACAAGCACTGAAAACATTTTTAAACACATACATGAAATGATTGTTTGATTAGGTCCCTGTTCGGGCGCAAAGTGTAGCGTTGCTCTTGGGGGACGAAAATAAAAAGAATTTTTTTATTTTTGTTTTTAATGTCGAAAAAAGTGAATACTTTGGTGGGCCACTTGGCAACAGAATCAGGGATTGATTACACTATTATAATAACATACGTTGAGCATTAAATACCTGAATAAGAGCAGCATATTGATATATATATATTTGATATCGTTCAGAAGACATTATAATTTCTGTGCATTTTTTATAGTCGCGATGCAGTCATGGGTCCAGGGTTCAAGTCCCTGTTCGGGCGCCAAGTGTAGCGTTGCTCTTGGGGGACGAAAATAAAAAGAATTTTTTTATTTTTTTTAATGTCGAAAAAAGTGAATACTTTGGTGGGCCACTTGGCAACAGAATCAGGGATTGATTACACTATTATAATAACATAGGTTGAGCATTAAATACCTGAATAAGAGCAGCATATTGATATATATTTGAGATCGTTCGCCAAGAAACATTATCATTTCTGTGCATTTTTATAGTCGCGATGTAGTCATACCCGGATCAACACTAGGGACCAGAAAATTTATGGACTTTAAAAGAAATGCAACACTACACAATTAAAAAAAATTGCCTCAGAAATAATAGGAAAACGATAATTTTCCTTCTGCCTCATGCTGCGTTCGGCCCATCAGCGTGATCGTAATTTCTGGTGATGAACTAACACAAATTAATTATCAATTGATTGAATGAGGAGATGGAAATAATCAAGGTTAATTTACTAAAATAAGCACACTTACATGTAACACACTTTTTTTTAATGCTACGTACCTTTTCATATTAAATTACAATAGATGACCATTGTGGTTAAATACTTTATACATAACAGTCAAAATGTCCTCTTGATGCTGTCTGTTCGTAATCAGTTACAAGAAACTACATGTTTTCTTATTGGAAAAAATAACAATTAGCAAATTCACTCAATATTTTTACATAGAATATAAAATACAATTGCGGAACGCAGCAAGTCCGCGTCCGCCTTTCATACAATACAAAAAGTAAAAGGTGAGGCGCCTAAAGCCTCATTTGTCTTGAAACAACAGAATTCTTTTTTATACCATTAATCGATACATGTACATAGAGATTTACAGGCACCGCGCAAGGACGGCAAAGATAAAGAATAATAGATTCTGTCGCTGCTATGCGATGGTTCATTTCTTTTACTTTACCATTGTTCGATACCTTTAGGCCATCAGGCGTTTACTATTGAGCGTATATTAATGTTTGTGAGGCCAAAAATACTAATATTACAATAATTAAACTTTATACAGGATGTGGCCTTTAAAACTGTTTTTGGAAATAGGTGGTAAACTACAAACATGATTAAGAAAAGGTCGTCATAAAAGTTGTTCGTCTCGGAGGTGAGTCAACTTTGAAAACTTAAGCAGGAACTCCAATTTTTTATTGCGGATTCGAATTCTCCGGGAGAAAACACATAACTCCTGTATTTAACATTTTTTCGTAGCGTAATAGAAGCCGCTGCAATCGACAAAAGTCAAAATGGCTTAAATACCTCTAATAAATAATATTGTCTCAAGATGTACACTTCCGTCTACGAAACCAGGAGGTTAGAAAGGCGGTTACTCTAAAATCTTCAAGGAGAAACCAGTTGTTTTAATAGCAAAAGAACCTGATTCTCCACAGCGTAATACATCCACATCATTCGTGTTCAAAAATGGCTCTGAGCACTATGGAACTTAACATCTGAGGTCATCAGTCCCCTAGAACTTAGAACTACTTAAACCTAACTAACCTAAGGACATCACACACATCCATGCCCAAGGCAGGATTCGAACCTGCGACCGTAGCAGTCGCGCGGTTCCAGACTGAAGGGCCTAGAACCGCTCGGCCACCGCGGTAATTTCTTTCACAGACATCGCTTTACTGGAAATCAGTTGCAACAAATCATTTTTTTAATGAATTAAAAACTGTAAAAGAAATTGCACCGATGATGTGGACAAAGTATTGTATTATGTTCCACAGAAATACATTTTTTTGCTATAAAAACCGGTTTCTCATTATAGATTTTAGGTTAACTGCCTTTCTAACCCAATGGGATCCTTCTATGATGTACATTTCTTGATATATTATCATTTCTCAACGGTTTTCAACCCATTTTAATTTTTGTTGATTGCAATGCCATCCGTCACGCAGCGGAAAAAGTGTTAAATACAGAAGTTGCGTATTTTTTCCCGGAGAATCCGAATGCTTGATAAAATACAGCGTACCCATGCCGACCTCTCCATTGGTTACACGCCTGATTATAAACGGTTATAAGTTTTTGGATTTTCTGTCGAACTGTCACTCACATTAATACAAATCATACAAAATTTGTCCACGTTGTTATTATCCATTAATATTTTGTATCTTTACGGGTGAATCTTCTCGACCAACAGTACTAGGCCGCCCCTCAGCAGTCCGAGCGGTGTTGGTAGCTTCATTAGCTAGCTCCAGGCTACACTTGGTGTAGGGTATTAAGGAAGTCTGCTGTCGAACTGCCACCGCTGCACGCCGCCCAACGAGTACGTCACATAAATAGTACAATAAAAAATAAATATTTGCATTAACACAGAATATATATATCCTATCTACCGAAACAACACGCCTGCGTAGTATTTAATCCTAGCACACTAAAGGGAGAAAAAGGTTACATTGTTACTAAACCATCGCAAATTTTACTACTCCATATTTTATTCAAAATAAGTCATAATTTATAGTTCATGCACTAGTTAGTTACAGTTATAATGTATCTAGTGGTATGTCACACACAAAATAAGTTCAGAATCTCCTGTTGTACGCCATATACTGTTAATACCAGATTGGCTGGAACTACGAATTGGCACCAGCTGCAACTGTAACTTGTACGAGGGTTCAGTAATCTGGGGTTAAACATCATAACCAGTAGAATAATATTAATCACAGACACGCTTGCTCATTTATAGTCGACGAGGATATAGGATTCTTACTGGAAGAATTCCCAATTGAATTCAGCAAAAATTCTGTACCTTCTCAGTGTCGAACGCAAATTTGTTGCCCGTTATCTGCGCTGCATTCAAGCAGCTTGGTTGAGCAAGAAATCTGCAGTCGACAACTGAGGAGGAGGAGGGAGGGAGGAGATTAGTGTTTAACGTCCCGTCGACAACGAGGTCATTAGAGACGGAGCGCGCAAGCTCGGGTGAGGGAAGGATGGGGAAGGAAATCGGCCGTGCCCTTTCAAAGGAACCATCCCGGCATTTGCCTGAAGCGATTTAGGGAAATCACGGAAAACCTAAATCAGGATGGCCGGAGACGGGATTGAACCGTCGTCCTCCCGAATGCGAGTCCAGTGTGCTAACCACTGCGCCACCTCGCTCGGTCACGACAACTGATGATGACAGCTAGGGAAGTGTCGAAACATCGACTACAGAGGAAATGAAAACTCGACTGCAAGCACAAAAAATTTATGAACCGTCAAATTCTCCGAGAATACCTGATGGATAACAACGTTATTGATTATGACTGTTTGCTGGTTTCTTTTTTTTTTTTTATGAGCATTAAACTGAATATAATTAAGTGCTCCGAGCGAGCTGGCGCTATGGCAAGACCCTGGACTTGGTCTCTGAAGGAAGGTGGTTCAAGTCCCTGTTCAGCGATTTACATTTTGATTTTTCCGCGGTTTCCTTAAATGGCTTAAGCTGAATGCCGGAAAGGTTCCTTTGAAGGACGCTGCTGATTTCCTTCCCCGCATTTCCCAAAGCCGAGCTTTCACTTCACTCTAAAGACCTCAGCGTCGATGCAAACTATTCCTGCCTTCGAATATGGATTTCGAATAAATGATATGGTAACAGACTGATCTCCAATATAGGCCACTTTCTACGATCACGCCATACTTTAAACATTTTTGGTTACAAAAATGAAAACTGAAAAAAGAATTTAAAAACCTGATGATGTAACGCAATTTTCTGACCGATATTATAGTGAATGTTATGTACATAATCGTAAAACTACGAAAACTTGATTGCATATTCAGAATTTATTTTTACGTCCGCGATAAAAACCCGTGTTTTCCTTCTTCAGTGTGTTGTGTTAAGTTTTCTGTATTTTTGAAGGTATTAATAACAAGAATGTCCGCACCCGAAACCCCATACTCTCACAACGGTCCCGATACATCTAAACACGCAAGTTTTTGCGACATCATAATCGGTTTAGCGCTTACCAGTTGTTGTCTGTTGATAGCTAATTACAGTTGATGAGTCTTATCGGATTCGTCACTGCTTTCTAAACAGATTCTCTAGAGATGTTTCCCACAGAACGGGGCGAAACATAAGCCACAGCATTGTTTTGCAGGGTATCTTAGGGACTGACCGCCTTCGACTTTTTTCATACTTACACTATCTGAAACTTGACACCTAGACATGATTTTCCTAAAGCAGTACGAAACAGTTCTCCGAAAAACTCGGAGGAACGCCCTTGAAGATTAGAATATTTTCGGGTACTGTTAAGTACACTAATATCGGCTATATTATAAAAACATTGCTGGTAGCTGAATAGCTAGGATAAAAGTCTGATATTCGTAATGTCACTGTTTCGAATCTCGCCAGGAATACGTTTTTTACGCTATGTTTTATATTTATTAGCGGGTGAAAGCGTTAATCGACAAATATTTGATTATATTTATAGTAAAAGTAACATTTTTATTTTTAATTACTAATCACATTAAAATGTAAGTGCTCTTAATGAATAAAAATTTGGCTCAAGAATGCAAAACATAAAACGGTAAATAAAATTATTTATTATTTTTAGGTATTGAAGAGTAGGCCTATTACTGATGTATATATTTTTTTAGTTTAACTGAAATGTGTTTCACATGTCTGAATCAAATTTAGATTTATTTTCATATGAGCAGTAGTTAAAAATAAAATGTTAATTTTTATAAATGTGATTAAATACGTCATTAAACGTTTTCACTTGTTACTAAATGCAGAATTTGATAAAAATGAACTTATGCTGTCCGCGGCTTTTCCGTTGCGTGTTGCTGCTGGTAACGTTTCGCAGAATGAATGATGGGAAGTGAACTTGACGAAACACGCGTTGGACCTGGGTAGCCAGACACATTGCTCATTCGTGATATCCTATGCTTCGTAAATAAAGTTACCTGTTTTTTTGTTTACTTTACGTGCTGCAATTTAAGCCGAGCTCTTAGTTCCCGCCCTTACCACCACCTGGGAAATGGTGTCACATTTGGAAAAAAATAGCTAAATATTTGTGACGATCAAGGTATAAAGTTGAGCTTCTCATTGACCACCGTACAGTGGTTACGACAGACAGCAAGGAATTTCAAACACCTGTACACAACGGTAGAACCACGGACGCCGTAAGTTCATCTTTAGGCTGGGATTTAAATAACCATAAAAATGTTGTTCCTAGTGAGAATACAACCAGTGACTTTACGGTTACGAGACTAGTACGCTATGCATTTAGTAACCAGTAAACGTTTCAACTTTGAAATGTTTTGTGCTTGATAGTGCTCGAAGGTCTACTAATCTTCAATGGTGACTTTTCGAGGTATTCGGAGGACTGGATCGTACTACTTTAGGAACTGACAGGCTATCCGGGCACCGGCTTCAAATTTTCTAAGTGTGAAGAAACTTTTGAAGAGTGTCAGTCCGAGTGTTCGCATAGTTACACTATAGCCTGACTCTGAAAAACCTTACGCCATAATGGAAGTTGAGCTGTGCTGACTTAAATAGGGAAATCTTTACAGATTGTTTATAGGGGAGTGTGTTGTACCTTGGTACTCTTTTAGCCCTGTAATAGTAATCAAAGTTCCGCAGTCTGGCTTCGATTAGCCAATAGGGATCGACCGGCCGCCGTGTCATCCTCTGGCAAAGGCGTCGCTGGATGCGATGTGGAGGACGTAGAGCCAGCACACCTCTCTCCCGGTCGTTGTCGGTTTTCTTGACCTCGCAGCCGCTACTTCTGACTCAAACAGATACTCAGTTCGCCTCACCACGCTGAATGCACCCGGTTCCAGTCCTGTCACAAAGAAAAAATTGCCGGCAGCAGCGGGAATCGAACCCGCATCCTCCGCATAGCAGTCACACACGCTAACCAGAGCTGATGAAGCGGACAGCATTGCAATAAAATTTAAAGGGACGAAATGCCGGGTGATTCAAAAAGAAAGGAAATGTTTCAGTTCTTTACTAGAGAAAAAATATAAAAGATAGAAACACATTGCGCATGTCACTGGATAGAGGAAGGTTCGAAGTCTTAACACAGTTGCGCAGTTTTTCGGTTGCAGCAACACGGGGCTACACCACAAGAGAAATCATTTTGTATGTTGACATCTGTGTGAAGTCACTCCATTGTTCAAGCGCATCGTGCATTCTTCCGTCGATGCGTCAAGAATTTGCTTCTGCACAAGCAGATTTATGACTGGTATACAAAATTCTTGCAAGTTGGTTGCGTATGCTATGGGAAGAGCACTGGTCTGCCACGAAAGTCAGATGAAAATATCTGGCGTATCCTCGAAAGTCTACAAGGCGGGTGGGCCAGGAACTACAACTTCCTCAGATAATGGTGTTGCCTGTCTATGCATATGAAAACTTGGGGACCTTTCATACGGAGGCTATGCATCCGGATGCAGTGATCCACTTTCTGCCGCCTGTCTTCGACACACAGAGCCGAAGTCCCCCTCGATGCAGTGGTCACGTGGTACCTAAAAAGAACTGCTGCCTGTTGGCGTATTGTTCCTAGAAACAGTCAGTAACACACGTTTCCCGTAGAGGAAGTAGTTGTTGCTGCTGCAGGTGTTGTGAAGAAACGCGACGTACAGTAAAGAAAGCATTGGTGCCACCCAATAATTAGTTCTCGATTTAGCTTTTGAGCTTTTCATTGCCTTCACGGGCGACTGCGGGTAGATTTCTGTCATATGTCATTAACTTTATTCAATGAACTTTGTGCCATATTGAATCCATTCTTCCGATTGCTGGATACCAACATGAGAAAGCATATAACAGTGGAATAGAAGGTGTCTTTACTCCGAGGTGGATGCAAAACAAACTTGTTTGTTGCAGAAACACGGTACATGTTATTAGAATTGTAAAATGTTATTTGTTCAAATGGCTCTAAGCGCTTAGCATCCGAGGTCATCAGTCCCTAGACTTAGAACTACTTAAACCTAACTAACGTAAGCACATCACACACATCCATGCCCTAGTCAGGATTCAAACCAGCGACCGTAGCAGGAGCGCGGTTCCGGACTTGAAGCGCCTAGAAGTGCTCGGTCACAGCGGCTGGCAAGTTATTTGTTATAGATACAAATGTCGGTCAGCTTAATAAACTCTAATTTCATGGAAGCTCTTCCGAATTGTAAGACAGCTGAAGTAATGTATGTATTAACGAAGCAAGAAGTTTTTTCAGATGCTCAGAACTGGTGAATCATCAGATTAGTTTTCTATTTCCGGAATGGACTGAGAGGAATGTTGTGTGTAGCTGTTGTTTACCACGACTGGTGATGGATAGGGGGTTGTTGGGTGATTCATTTCAAAGGCGTTTGTGGAAGGCAGTTGGGGTGGGTAAAAAGCAACTGGGCGAACATCAAATTGTTAATTCTTGTTTTTGAAGGGATCCGTTCCCTTCCACAAATACTTACTGCCAATTCATTGGTATCCCCTTCAACTTCGTTTCTAATCGTGGCATCTTCTTCATATACGTTATGGTATGTTCTGGAAAGAGTCATGTATGTGGCAACATTAGAAAAGAAAGTAATTTGAATGCGTTCAGTCATACAGAATATGATAATACACGAGTACCGTATAAGGTGTTTACCTACATTTTGTGTTGAATAAAAGTTGATAAAAATGATAGGTCAGAAAAAAATATATTTCGTTTCTTCAGTTGCTGCGAACCACTCTTTACTTCTCTAGATCTTTTAATATCCCTCAAATATGATGATCTTAAATTCTTCCACTTCCTTTGTATATCATTTCCTAATGATAGTTGTCATTAATATGTTTTTGTAAAACTATATAGGTACTCGGCATCTGGCTGAGTCGACAACGTGTTCCGAAACTGCGCGCTGAGGGCGACTAGAGGCTGCTCTATGCTGTGTGAAAGCGTCCATAAGGTTCCGTGTAAAGAGAGTAGCGGGCGATTCACTGCACAAGCTACACTGTGGCTCAGTGATCCGAAGTCGAAGCTCTCGTGTGACAGGACGTATAAGGTCTAGTGCAACGCGAATCGCTTCAGCCTCTGCAGCTGGATGGACTGTCTCCCTAGTCAAAAAATGGTTCAAATGGCTCTGATCACTATGGGACTTACCTGCTGTGTTCATCAGCCCCCTAGAACTTACAACTATTTAAACCTAACTAACCTAAGGACATCACACACATCCATGCCCGAGGCAGGATTCGAACCTGCGACCGTAGCGGTCGCGCGGTTCCAGACTGTAGCGCCTAGAACCGTTCGGCCACAACGGCCGGCTCTCGCTAGTCAAAGGGCCGCTGCACGTTGCACTGACTGCAGCAATTGCGTCCGGCAATCATAATAGAAGTTACGAGTTTTGGATTTCTGTTCTCCAGAATGGCAGAGTACACATATTTTCCAAATGAATCACCTTCTCGAACGAATCGACGTTTCATCTGTCTGGTAGAGTAAACCGTCACAATGTAAGAATTCGGGCTTTTCAAAATCGTGGCGTAGTCGTTGAACGTGAAAAAGACTCACATAAACTG
Source organism: Schistocerca cancellata (assembly GCF_023864275.1). NCBI lineage: Eukaryota > Metazoa > Arthropoda > Insecta > Orthoptera > Acrididae > Schistocerca > Schistocerca cancellata. Next base: position 288,259,839 of record NC_064627.1, read on the forward strand.
AATGTGTTTCGTGCTGTTTCTGATCACAAAGTTTATGAACATTTATTTTTTGCGGAGGAAACTGTGAAAGGACTGTCATACATCGAAACGCTGCAAAATTGGTTGTTTCCTCAACTTCACGAAGATTCCAATGATTTTATTTTTATGCATGACGGTCCCACGCTTCACTTTCACATTGAGGTGCGACTTTATCTTAACAACACCAACGCACAATCGTTGGAAGAGGTGGACAGTAAGTTTTTGTTCACTGCTGTTGGCCTCCCACGTCACCAGACGTCACACTTTACGAATTTTTTCTGTGACTGTTCATAAAAAACAGAGTCTTTGTCCTATCTGTGGCAGCTATTATTCAAAAGCTGAGAAATCGAACTGTTGAAGCTGTCGGTTCAATAAACAACAACATGTTGATTCGCGTGTGGGATGAAATGGAATACCGTTTCGATGTTTCACGAGCAACGCATGCATGGTACTCATGTTAAGTGTAATGTCAGTGCGAACATAGAACTTTGAACCTTCCCCTAACCAGTGATAAGCACAAAGCGGCTCTGACTTTCACAGTTTGTACAAAACAATTGAAATTGGCTGTGTCTTTATGAATCACCCTATACTGTTAGTATTCAAGGAATCGCGCTGCGGCATCAGAGTACGCGAAGTTTGGTTCACAATGTGTAGTCCGCAATGAAAATTAAATTCGCAATGTTTCTTAAAGACCAGCTCCTGCTCTCGTTAACACCTGCGATGTCACTACGTAACTTTTTCAGGAGATGAGAGGAACGAGTGTGCTTCACTTAACGTCGCGGTTAGTATCCGCAGTCTGTTTTGTTGCATCAACACGCGGCGACAATCTTAATCTGCACATATTTCCATTTGTCCGTCTGGGCTCACAGCTACATTCCCCTGCACAATATTTTTCCGCGACTGAGCCACTCGTCCTGGTAGGTCTTGCGAACGAAGATATTCGTTTTAGTCGAACCAGGATAATCTGGGACCGTCAGCCCACGTGGACTCTTGGAAATACATCATCTCTCAATTATAGTGGGAAAGTGCAAAGTCCCTTTCACGGTTTCCATGTGACAGCAAGTAAGTAGCATCTCTTGTCCCAGCAACCGCAAACAAGGAGATGCCAGAAGTCATGGGATACCTCCTACCATCGTGTCGGACCTCCTTTTACGCGGCGTAGTGCAGCAACTTGTCGTGGCATGGACTCAACAAGTTGGCGAAAGTCCCCTGCAGAAGTATTGAACTATGCGCGCTTCATAGCCATTCATAGCTGCGAAACTGTTGTCAGCGCAAGATTTTGTGCACGAACTGACCTCTCGATTATGCCTCATAAATGTTTGATGGGATTCATGTCGAGCGATCTGGGTGGCCAAATCTAATTGTTCAGAATGTTCTACAAGCCAGTAGCAAACAATTGTGGCCCGGTGACGTGGTGCATTGTCATCCATAAAAATTCCATTGTTGTTTGGGAAGCTGAAATCTACGAAAGGCTGAAAATTGCCTCCAAATAGTCGAACACTTCCAGCCAATGATCGATTCAGTTGGACCAGAGGAGCCAGTGCATTCCATGTAAACACAGACAACATCATTGTGGAGCCACCAACAGCTTGCACAGTGCCTTGTTGACAACTTGGGTCCATGGCTTCGTTAGGTCTGCACCTCGCTCGAGTTCTACCATCAGCTCTTACCAACTAAATCGTGACTTATCTGACCAGGCCATGGGCTTCCAGACGTCTAGGGTCCAACCGATGTGTTCCAGAGCCCAGAAGAGGCGATGCAGGCAATGTCGTGCTGTTATCAAAGAGACTTGCGTCGGTCGTCTTGTGTCATAACCCATAAGCACCAAATTTTAGCTGTACTGCCCTAACAGATACTTTCGTCGAATATCTCACATTGATTTCTGCGGTTGTTTTACGCAGCGTTGTTTGTCTGTTAGCACTGACAACTCTACGCAAACTCCGCTGCTATCGGTTGATACGTGAAGGCCGTCGGCAACTGATTTGTCCGTGGTGGGAGATAATGCCTGAAATGTGATATTCTCGGCACACTGTTAACACTATGGAGTTCGTAATATTGAATTCCCTAATGATTTCCGAAATGGAATGTCCCATATTTCTAACTCTCATTCCGCGTTCAAAACCTGTTGATTCCCCTAGGGTGCCACAATCACGTCGGAAACCTTTTCACATAAATCACCTGTTTACAGATGACAGCTTCACCAATGCACTGCCCTGTAATACCTTTTGTACGCGATACTACCGCCATCTGTTTATGTGTATATCGCTATCCCATGACTTTTGGCACCTCAGTGTTCGCTGCTGCCGCAGAAACTGAAGACGATAGCTGAACTGTTCGCTTTGTTTCGTCAGTGCAACTATGATGTGAGTGTTTCGTCTCGCTGTGCTTTGTCTGGACGGTGCAAATTGTTTGTATTCTGTTTCGTATTACTTTGTAACTTTGGTGGGCATTAGGAAGTCTCGCGACGCCCTCGAATATGAAAGATACTCGAAATACTGCCCAATAAATCATCGACCCGACTAATAAAATGAAACGTGGGACAGACACGCTTAGAGCCTACGACAGATATGCAAGCAAGAAGGCTCCAGGGAAAGGTTTACTTCTTTTGTATAGAGAGAAAAATGTTACGAAAATAGTTACTTCGATATGTACTCGTCATAAATTTAGTCGTCGGTGTTAAAATGGATTTCGTACAATTTCAAGTCAGCGAATAATCGTAGAGGATAATTGTAAGAAAATGAAACGCCTACAGCCGTCCTTATGATCTTATTTATTGTGTGGCTACCAGTTTCGGCGCCTGAATGAGTCATCCTCAGGCCTGTATGCATAAACTGTAATAATAGCATTATCAACTTATCAAGCATGCAGTACAAAGACATACTAAAAACAGAACGAGAATCAAGGACAAGACTCTTCAAGTGAATTTACAGTAATCATTTGATAGAACGAACAGGTACATCCACTGCTACACGCCCGAAGTATACCATAACGAATGTCCACTCTATGCATTGTACAATTATACTATTTATTAATAACTTCATTAAATAACTATTCCATGATTTCCATTGACCAGGTGGATATACATTATCATTCAGAACGCTGAAAAAACCTACTGAAAGACAAAATACCTGTAGAAGACGATAAATGTATGAAAGAGACAACCTCAAAAACAAGTAAAGCGAAGAAACATGATCTATATGTCGTATCAAAGTATAAAATGTTGAGTTGTTAACAGTTGAGGGGCATACTTATATACATAAGATAAATCTCCAAGACCTGTCAGAGGACCAAATGTAGGACCGACCTCAGATCATAACATATGTAGAACGTATGAAAAAGAAACTGTTCATGATGAACAAAATTCATGTGCGAATACATCATGTATCATGTATTGCCATGAAAAAATCACACACAAGGACACTAATTAGTCCACGAGGATGCAGTGCACCATTAAGGACGACTCAACAATATCTATTATACATGAAGTATCAGGAACGCTTTGTGACTAGCAAACCACTCAAAAAGTACTCATATGTAATAAACACAAGCGAACACAAAAAATATAATGAGATCTAAAACTACATATAGTTATGAATAAATGTTCTGTAACCAGCTCACACCTTGGCCTTTCCATCACAGTAAAACCAAAAGCCATTACGTCCACGCAATCAAAATTTTAAAGGAACATACCGGCCATATACGTATATAATCTAAACGAGAAACCGCATTATCAATTGTCCAGTGAGGAGGCCACACAACATGTCACTAATTACATGATAAGTAAATCTAATATGTCTGTTAAATGTAAGACTATGTACGCGTGACAGCAGTCTATAAGTTGGCAATACATGCACTATTACAACAAAAACAAAGGCAATGCCACAAATCGTCTCTGGCGAAACTTTAGTGAGGGTAATGGAAATCCGTGTAAAATTGAAGAGAGGTACATAACCAATAAATTTGTCACGTGATTAAAATAACTGCATGTTAAACAGAAGGAGACATTCAAGGATACCTAGTTATAATTCTAGGGCTAATATACACAATTCTACCACCAGTCACCTAACTAGAGGTCAGTGACAGCAACCATCCAATTCAAGGATACCTAGTTATAATTCTAGGGCTAATATACACAATTCTACCACCAGTCACCTAACTAGAGGTCAGTGACAGCAACCATCACGTCAACTAGCTTCCTGACTTGCAAACTACCAAGAAGTGATAATCAAAATATCCACGGGTATGCTGCCGGTCTATAGTGTCCAACGGGCACAATATTTCGGCGATCAAACATGTCGCCATCATCAGGTGAACTGACGGACTGAGCTCCTGTGAACGTACCGGCACGGAGATCCGTACGCTATGGCTGCTCAGAGGGAAGTGGGTTCGGTCGCGGCGGCGGCCGATTTAAATACCCTCCGCCCGCGGCGCGCTCCCTCCGCCGTCCGCGCCCAGCGCCACGGTCGCGCGGTGGAACAGATTGCGACGGCGTCTGAGATGTCGTCGGTGTGATGGCTCTGTCCGCCGTGGTCGTCACAACTATACGTCTGCTCGATTTACTCTTGATTAACCCGATCGCTGGTTCCCAAGCCTTGCTAAGATTATAGCCACAGTCCCGGTTTATGAGGTCGTCATTGGTGCGAATTTCGATGGCCTCTCTAACAACGCTGTCCCAGTATCTCGACGTCTGTACCAGAATCCTCGTGCGGTCATACTCCATGGCGTGATTTTCCGACAAACAATGTTCAGCGACCGCCGACTTGCTCGGATACATCAGTCGAGTGTGCCTCTGGTGTTCACGGCATCGATCCTCGACGGTACGCATCGTCTGACCAATATACGACTTGCCACATTGACACGGAATCTGGTACACGCCGGCCTTCCTCAAACCGAGGTCATCTTTGGCGCTCCCCACCAGTGCACGAGTTTTATTTGGAGGACAAAACACAGTTCCGACCCGGTGTTTCTTCAGAATGCGGGCGATTTTCCCCGAGAGTGCGCCTGTGTATGGAATAAATGCAGTCCCTACCTCCTCCCTCGTGACTTCATCCATCTCAACAGGTTGTGCTGCAGGGGTTGGGCGGAGAGCACGTTCAATCTGCCACTCTGAGTACCCATTTTTTCGAAATACAGTTCTCAGATGTTCCAATTCCTGGGGTAGACTCTCTGCGTCAGAGATAGTGCGCGCCCTATGTGCTAGAGTTTTAAGTACCCCATTCCTCTGTGAAGGGTGGTGGCAGCTGTCTGCATGCAAATACAGATCAGTGTGCGTAGCCTTCCGATACACCCCATGACCTAGGGTGCCGTCAGCCCTTCTCTTGACCAAGACGTCAAGGAAAGGTAATTTACCCTCCGTTTCAGTCTCCATAGTGAATTTGATGTTGGGGTGTATGGAGTTTAGATGTGTAAGGAAGTCAAGGAGTTTATCCATACCATGTGGCCAGATGACGAACGTGTCGTCCACGTAACGGAAAAAGCAAGTAGGTTTCCATACGGATGACGACAGGGCTTCCTCCTCGAAGTTCTCCATGTACAAATTCGCTACCACCGGTGAGAGTGGGCTACCCATGGCGACTCCCTCCGTTTGTTCGTAGTATTCTCCATTAAAAAGAAAATACGTGGAAGTCAAGACATGCCTAAAAAGTTCAGTGGTCTTCTCATCAAACTTCTGACTAATCAATTCTAGTGACTCTCGCAGGGGTACCCTCGTAAACAAGGAAACGACATCAAAACTCACCATGATATCTGACTCATCCAACCTGAAGCTATCAAGGCGTTTAACAAAATCCACGGAATTACGGATGTGATGAGGGCATTTACCCACATAAGGACTTAATATTCCCGTCAGGTATTTGGCCAACAAATATGTAGGTGCCCTGATGTTGCTGACAATGGGGCGTAATGGTACCCCCTCTTTGTGAACCTTCGGGAGTCCATATAGTCTAGGCGGTACCGGACCTTGGGGTAACAATTTCTTAGCGTCACCCTCCGGTAAATCTGCGTCTTTGAGAAGCGCCCTCGTCTTGTTCTCCACCTTCTTTGTAGGGTCAACGCTGATCTTCCGGTAGGAATCGTCATTTAGCAGGCTCTGCATCTTATCAGTGTAGTCCTTATGGGAGACAACAACTGTAGCATTGCCTTTGTCAGCTGGTAAGACAACAATTTCAGAGCGCTCCCTCAGATCACGAATGGCCGCCCTCTCTTTACTGCTGATATTTGACTTCATCGGCTTGGATTTCGTCAACGCACGACAAGTTTCGCGACGTATTTCCTCGGCTGATTCTGGCGGAAGTCGAGCTGCAACCTGTTCAACAGCACTAACAATTTCTGCGACCGGAGTGAACTTGGGGGTGGGAGCGAAGTTGAGACGTCTCTGCAAAACCGAGACCGCATCATCACTCAACACCATGCCACTCAAATTGATGACAGTCTTGCACGGAACCTGCAGGGATGGTTTGTCAAGGAGAAGTAAGAACTTAGCTGTTTGACGTCCTGTAGCCTTCTTATGGGCGGAATCAGCTGACACCCAGGTGACACCATCAATCCAATCCCAGGAACAAGAAGTGAACTTACTAGCCAGTTGCAAATGTAGTTTGAGTAATTCCTGTGAGATAAACTCAAGGCTCCGGCGGGTGAATTGCACTCTCTCACGTACCAATGCGAGGCTGGCTCGTTTCTTGATTCTTTTAGCTGCTGCAGAATCGATGTGATGCATAACCTTAGCCCATAAGAAGGCTACAGGACGTCAAACAGCTAAGTTCTCACGTCTCCTTGACAAACCATCCCTGCAGGTTCCGTGCAAGACTGTCATCAATTTGAGTGGCATGGTGTTGAGTGATGATGCGGTCTCGGTTTTGCAGAGACGTCTCAACTTCGCTCCCACCCCCAAGTTCACTCCGGTCGCAGAAATTGTTAGTGCTGTTGAACAGGTTGCAGCTCGACTTCCGCCAGAATCAGCCGAGGAAATACGTCGCGAAACTTGTCGTGCGTTGACGAAATCCAAGCCGATGAAGTCAAATATCAGCAGTAAAGAGAGGGCGGCCATTCGTGATCTGAGGGAGCGCTCTGAAATTGTTGTCTTACCAGCTGACAAAGGCAATGCTACAGTTGTTGTCTCCCATAAGGACTACACTGATAAGATGCAGAGCCTGCTAAATGACGATTCCTACCGGAAGATCAGCGTTGACCCTACAAAGAAGGTGGAGAACAAGACGAGGGCGCTTCTCAAAGACGCAGATTTACCGGAGGGTGACGCTAAGAAATTGTTACCCCAAGGTCCGGTACCGCCTAGACTATATGGACTCCCGAAGGTTCACAAAGAGGGGGTACCATTACGCCCCATTGTCAGCAACATCAGGGCACCTACATATTTGTTGGCCAAATACCTGACGGGAATATTAAGTCCTTATGTGGGTAAATGCCCTCATCACATCCGTAATTCCGTGGATTTTGTTAAACGCCTTGATAGCTTCAGGTTGGATGAGTCAGATATCATGGTGAGTTTTGATGTCGTTTCCTTGTTTACGAGGGTACCCCTGCGAGAGTCACTAGAATTGATTAGTCAGAAGTTTGATGAGAAGACCACTGAACTTTTTAGGCATGTCTTGACTTCCACGTATTTTCTTTTTAATGGAGAATACTACGAACAAACGGAGGGAGTCGCCATGGGTAGCCCACTCTCACCGGTGGTAGCGAATTTGTACATGGAGAACTTCGAGGAGGAAGCCCTGTCGTCATCCGTATGGAAACCTACTTGCTTTTTCCGTTACGTGGACGACACGTTCGTCATCTGGCCACATGGTATGGATAAACTCCTTGACTTCCTTACACATCTAAACTCCATACACCCCAACATCAAATTCACTATGGAGACTGAAACGGAGGGTAAATTACCTTTCCTTGACGTCTTGGTCAAGAGAAGGGCTGACGGCACCCTAGGTCATGGGGTGTATCGGAAGGCTACGCACACTGATCTGTATTTGCATGCAGACAGCTGCCACCACCCTTCACAGAGGAATGGGGTACTTAAAACTCTAGCACATAGGGCGCGCACTATCTCTGACGCAGAGAGTCTACCCCAGGAATTGGAACATCTGAGAACTGTATTTCGAAAAAATGGGTACTCAGAGTGGCAGATTGAACGTGCTCTCCGCCCAACCACTGCAGCACAACCTGTTGAGATGGATGAAGTCACGAGGGAGGAGGTAGGCACTGCATTTATTCCATACACAGGCGCACTCTCGGGGAAAATCGCCCGCATTCTGAAGAAACACCGGGTCGGAACTGTGTTTTGTCCTCCAAATAAAACTCGTGCACTGGTGGGGAGCGCCAAAGATGACCTCGGTTTGAGGAAGGCCGGCGTGTACCAGATTCCGTGTCAATGTGGCAAGTCGTATATTGGTCAGACGATGCGTACCGTCGAGGATCGATGCCGTGAACACCAGAGGCACACTCGACTGATGTATCCGAGCAAGTCGGCGGTCGCTGAACATTGTTTGTCGGAAAATCACGCCATGGAGTATGACCGCACGAGGATTCTGGTACAGACGTCGAGATACTGGGACAGCGTTGTTAGAGAGGCCATCGAAATTCGCACCAATGACGACCTCATAAACCGGGACTGTGGCTATAATCTTAGCAAGGCTTGGGAACCAGCGATCGGGTTAATCAAGAGTAAATCGAGCAGACGTATAGTTGTGACGACCACGGCGGACAGAGCCATCACACCGACGACATCTCAGACGCCGTCGCAATCTGTTCCACCGCGCGACCGTGGCGCTGGGCGCGGACGGCGGAGGGAGCGCGCCGCGGGCGGAGGGTATTTAAATCGGCCGCCGCCGCGACCGAACCCAGTTCCCTCTGAGCAGCCATAGCGTACGGATCTCCGTGCCGGTACGTTCACAGGAGCTCAGTCCGTCAGTTCACCTGATGATGGCGACATGTTTGATCGCCGAAATATTGTGCCCGTTGGACACTATAGACCGGCAGCATACCCGTGGATATTTTGATTATCAAATACGCCGGGAGAAACTCAAGAATCATACCAAGAAGTGGTCCGTATTTGGCATACGTGAACACACAAAAAAATACAACGAAATTACATATACGTATGAGCCAATGTACTGTAACCAGTACACACCATGGTCTTTCAACCACATCAAAACTAAAAGCCATTACATCCATGAAATCAAGTTTCAAAGGAACTATATTGGTCATACATATCGTCTAACGGTCAAACCACATTATCAACTGACCAGTGAGAAGGCGACACAACATGCCAACAATTAAATCGCAAGTAAATCCAATACCTGCGTTTAATGTAAGACTAAGAACATGTAACAGCAATCTACGAGTTGATAATACATCGACTATTATAACAAAAACACTGGTAATGTCACAAGTCTTGTCCAGCGGAACCTGAGTGAGAGTAAATTCAAACCTACGTAAACTTGAAAACGTGTGCATAACCACAAAATGTGTCACATACGACTAAAACAATTGCATGTTAAAGAGAAGGGGACATTTAAAGAAATCTTGTTATAATTCTAGGGCTAACACACACAGTTCCACCACCTAGCACCTAACTGGAGGCCAATGACAACAATGTACACGTCAGCATAAATCATCACCCGAAAAATCCTCGTGCGAACCCAAACGTGATCAGATAACCCAAACTAAGTCCTGAAACAACCAACTACCAACGAGAGTGGGTAAGAGAAACGTGCCTAGTCAATGTTATAACCGTTATGAAAAGGCGAATGCGTGACGTGTAATAGGTAGTGGGCGGAAGGAGGGGTGAAGAAGGGAGAAAAGAGAGCGTTATCGTAACCACACAGGCACAAGACAGGTTGCAATAGACACCCGACAACCTACAATTACAAATGATGTAACACTTATATGAGAAAAAGCAAGGAACCGAACAATTACAATGCTTTCTCAAGAAAGCTACGTCAATATAGAAAATCCCTCCTCAGTCATATGCCAAATGTGCAGAAAAACACCGAGAACACTAAGGACTCACCTTAGTTGATGCTGAAGGGGTTATCAAGATCCACATATACGATGCATCGGTGGCCGACATAACTGGTTTACGCGACTATCTACAGAACGACAGAAAAAGAATGAATACCAGAAGGTACAACACAAATAACCACCATCAAATGAATTCTAGAAGTATCTGTAACGTGATGTCCTCTCTCCAGCAGCAACTGTTGACTGACTAGAGAAACATTCAGAATAGAACATCCAAAGATCTGTGTCACCTACTACTCAAAGAAGTCGATCGACATCAAAACTGTGTAACAGTACCTCACAGTCGATATCAGAAATCGAAAACAAAACCATGTACAGGGAATATCGTAACTGAAATATTTAGATAAGAGGATGAAAAATGGTTCAAATGGCTCTGAGCACTATGCGACTTAACATCTGAGGTCACCAGTCCCCTAGAACTTAGAACTACTTAAACCTAACAAACCTAAGGACATCACACACATCCATGCCCGAGGCAGGATTTGAACCTGCGACCGTAGCGGTCGTGCGGTTCCAGGCTGTAGCGCCTAGAACCGCTCGGCCACCCCGGCCGGCTAAGAGGATGAAACTCAATAATGGGGTGTAGTCAAACAAATGACAAAAAGTAGTAAGTGGACATTCATAATGGTTCACATTAAAACCATGTAGGTCAGTACATCGAGATTACAGACTGTCTCTGCAGTATTAATAACCATATGTACTGTTTACAGTGTCAAGGTAATTCTAACATTCATGGCACAAACTATGGTCAATGCGAATAATAAATTACGAAAACACTTAAAGAATAGTTTGTTCTTCGACTCAGTTTGTTCGTTCAGCAAACGATTAGGTTCTGTATGGGAATGGATGTAAATTTGCAGATCTTGTGTGATGTCCATTATACCTCCTTTATTTACGAAGCGTAAAATTTTTAAATTCTCATCTATGCCTACAACAGTATGTTTCGTTGTTTTTAAATGTTCTTTGGACGTCGAATATTTAATAGTTCTTTATATCTTTCTCTGAAATTTCTACCAGTTTGGCCTATTCATATCGATTCACTGTCAGCGCAGGTTATTTTGCATAGCCTGATTTCTGTATCGGATCGAACTGTTCTACTGGAGGTGTTGGCAACTTTGATAACGTGTTGTTACTTCTGAATGCTACACTAACATTAACTTTACGTGAAGTATGTGCCACATCATTTGGCAGTGGGCCAATGTAACTCAAACTGGTAACAATTTTTTGTCTCTTTCTACTTCGCTCTAAAGGAATCTCGTGTAGTAAATCAGAACTCTTGTTGATGATCTTTGAAAATATTTGGTCAATTGATTCAGACTGAATCCCATTATTGAAGGCTTTATCCTTTAAAACATGTTTCTCCCGTTCTCTTTCAAAAACGTCTAATGGAAACTTTGTCAGTCTACTGACTGAACTGTGAGAGAAAGAAGTTTTATATCTGTCACGATGAGCGGAGTGATGTGGGATAATCGAATCTGTATCTGTTAGCTTCCTATAAATTGCAGATTTGTGATTTCCATTATTATTCATCAACATAATATCCAAAAAATTAATCTTCTTGTTTACTTCACTTTTATGCGTAAACTGTATATTGGGACGTAGAGTGTTGAACGCCTCAAAAATTCTCTTTAACCCCTCATTCTCCTCATTAAATAATAATAGCGTATCATCAATATATCGATAACAGTACGTAATTAAACGACTTAACTCCTGCTGCTGTGTAAAAAAATTTTCTTCCAAGTGATTGATAGAAATATTAGCTAGTGTTTCTGACAGGCAACACCCATTGCTATTCCATCATGCTGCTTGAGAAACTCCCCTTTAAAGGAGGAGTAATTATATCACAGAACTAGTTCCAACAATTTAAAAAAAATCGTCAATCTTACCTATAGAGATACGTCTGCACTTAATAAAATTCAGTCTTACAAGAGAAATGGCTCCATTTACAGAAATGTTTGTGTACAAATTTACTAAGTCTAGCGACATCCATATGTAATTATCAGGTATCTGATAATGTGAAAGATAATGTTCTTCTTC